>NC_029776.3:104016766-104034416 GCF_000817695.3 Arachis duranensis
AGAAGAAGAAACAATGGAGGCGGGCAGCAAGATTCTGGCGGCGCGTCTGGTGGCTAATGGCGGCAATCTTGGCGGCGTTGGAAAGCTAACAAAGAGAGGAACACGATGATGCCGGAGGTGACGAACCAAAGCGTCAAAAACAGATCGAAAAACGAAAGGAAACAGGCACGGTCGGATGAGAAAAAGCTATGAGCAAAAACTCATTGAAAAAAAAACCTTAGGCTCTTGATATCATGTTAAAAACAAGAGACTGAGAGAGTGATCTAAAAAGTGTATTATTGAGTGTGATAAAAGGTACAATATATAAGGAGTATTTATAGGTACTAAATGAATCAAAGTAATAAAGACATAGAATCTTATAATTAATATACAGATATATTATATAAATATAAACTATGCTAATTGATCTAAATTGATTATAACGATTCTCTAACAAATTTCAATGTCATAAAATTAACCAAATTTAGGTGTTTGAAGACCAAAAAATATTTTTATTTTAAAATTAATTTTGTCAAAATTAAATTGAGTTCAATGAAGATATGATTTAATTTCTATCTAGTTATGCCAGAGTGAATAGTACGTACTTTTCTTCAGTTACTTTCATATCCTTCTTAAAATGAACGTTTTTTATTATTGATATCATTGTTAAATTCATCATTTTCTCAAACATCAAAAAAAAAAATTACTCAAAATAGTGAATAGTCATTATTCTAGTGGTAGTAAAATTTCATAATTTTAGTCACGACAACTCATCTTTCAACTACAAAATATGACCCAAATTCTCCTTTGTATGTCAAAATTTAACATGCATAATTTTATTTATGTCCCAAGTTAGGAGCTATTTATGAGTATGAAGTATTGATCTAAGTGGAATTCCATGCCATAATTAACCCATTAACTTAAAATGGGAAAGAGCTGAATTGCCATGGTCGAGCAGGCCCTTGCTATCATAGTAAGCAATGAAGTCTTTGAGTGATGTATCCCTATACACTGGAGGGTTATCCTCGGACAAGAGTTCCTTGATGGGGCCATACATTCTTCTTGTTTGGTGAAGATGAAGAGTGAAAAAGCATGCCACTGATACTCTTGGCCCTACATGATTTGCAAGTACACGGTGCTCCACACTCTTGAATTTGTCGTTGGACATTAGCTGTAGTATGTATCATATTATAGCAACATATAAATTCAAATCTAGTAGTACTAGTCTAATCATGTATTTTCAACTCAATTTAAAAGAATTGGACTTACTTGTAGCAAATCCCCAATGTTGACTACTATAGCTCCATGAAGAGGAGGCACATCAATCCAACCATTTGGGGTCAAAACTTGGAGGCCACCAATGTGATCTTGAAGCAGAAGAGTTAGGAAATCGGGATCAGAGTGTCTGGTAGTTCCCATGGTGAGTTCTGGCTCAGGACATGGTGGGTAATAATGGTATAAAATTGAGTGCCCTTTTGCACAATCCAAGCTTGCAAGATGCTCAGGCTTAAGTCCGAGTGCTTCTGATAGCAATTCAAATAACACCTTCCCCAAATTAAACTAGGTAGTTATGTACTCTGAATTAAAGATTGATGTTACGTAACTAATTTTTTTAACCAACATCAGCTAACGTTTTTAAATCATTTTATTTATAAATTTTAAATTATAAATTTAAATATTAAATTTCTTAAGGTTAACTAACTAAAAGTTAGTTTATAACCAATCTGAATTGGTCGAGTAGTCAGGTTACTTATCCACTTAAACAAGTGTTGAGAATTTAAATTAAATCTCATTTTATACATACAACAAACTATGCCAATAAAAACCTTTAAATAGACTACAAATTCACAACGAATTAGTACTTAACCTCATACCATACCATGGAAACAAAAAAAAAGTTAGTTTACCAACTTTTGAGTGAAATAATTACTAATTAAATCCATAGGATACAAGATTAATCAGTAATTACCTACCTGCATGGGGGAGGCAGTTCTTTGAGGATCAAGGGGTTCAGGGCCCATAACACAGAACAGTGTGTCTCTCCAATTAGCATACTTTGATTGATACAAATCAAAGTTGCTAACATACTTCACTTTCTTCATCATCTCCCTTGTGTAGTACTCTCCTTTCACCTCCTGTGCCAGCTCGTGAAACTCACGCGCCGCTGTCAGCGTCTCTTCCAGAAGCTTCACGAGGATCCCGTGATTCACCACCTGGAAATACCCCACCGTCTCCGCCGCATGTTTTACGCCCGCCACTACTCCGGCGCGGTCTCCGGAGATATCCTTGAGGTCGATGACTGGGATCCTGAACTGGGTCGGTGTCGGTTCTCCCGGAGATGGGTCGCCGGCGGTAACCTCTTCCGGGGAGCGAATGAAGATTTGTGGGAGTTTGGTGATGCCGGAGTCAACGAGGCCTTTGACTCCGGCTTTAGATTCGTCAAAAGCCTTCAATCGTCTCAAGCGGTCGTTGATTGCGGGATTTCCGGCCCCGGCGATAATCATTGTGGTTGTGACACTGTGACAATGATGAGTGTTACAAGATTGACCTTTATCTCTCTCTGGTCTTTTTTTTATATTGGCATATCGCACGTGCTAATGCTGGCTAAGGTTGTAATTAGCCTCACCTCTCACGTGATGTAAGGTGTTGGTAAATTGAATTGAATTATATGTTAGTTCAAACAGGGTTCAATTTCAAATCTATTGCCACATCATTCGTAGAATTTGTAGATTTTATATTCTTTTCTTGAGTATTGTTGCAACTATTTTTTCTCCATAAAAGTCTAATGCGAACATTCATATGGCAGTTTTATAACATAGGAGTGATTTTTGATTGAGAAAAAAATAAAAATTTGTTATGAAATTCAGTGTTTAATGAATGGAATAATATGAGGAGCTAATGAAATATTTGTACAATGTGTATAATAGAGGTTTATGGAGTATTAGAGATATAATCATTAATGTTACATTTTTCTTTTGAGATGAGTAATATCATGACATGGTATAAAAACGCTAGATTCAAAAGGTCAAAAGTTCGTTTTGTACAAATAGTATGGAGGATGTTCATTTTGTAACTTAATAACCCATTATACACATTGTACAAATAGTCTATTGTCCTTCTAGCAAGATCCTAAATGAATTATATATATATACTTCACTAAGCTATATTATCACAGCAAATAGCTCCAAATTAGTAACTTTTAATTAATTTAACAACAAACTAAATTCTCCCAACTAACTTAATTAACTTTACGTTAATATGGGATGCCATGCATGCTTGTGTACGAGACTACTGTATATGACATGAAAAAATTGTAAAACTTTATGAGAGGCGGAAATTTTTGTAGAGAGTACTTCGAATAGAGATTTAATTATAAATTTTTTTTTGCGGAAATAGAGATAGGACAAAATTTCTCTGAAGCATGCGCTCGAGTTAGCAGGAATTTTATTTTGTCCCGCTAATTTTTGAAATTTATAAATTTACTTAATTGTCTTTAATAGTTTATATCTCATATATGTTAGAGAGAGAAAGAGAGACCAAAATTTTCTAATCCTCATTTGCATAACCCTTCTTTAATTTATAGATCCCTAACATCGTCCATACTCCATCCAACTTCTTTGCAGCCTCGTCATTCTCCCATCTCACCACATTGTCACCCCCTCACCGTTTTATCACCTTCTCCACGTCGTTCTCTATATTCATTGTGTTCCTTTCTACAACTCTATCGTCGTGTTCATTCTCCTCTCTACTACCGCGTCTCCCACCTCATCCACTGCTAAGTGTTCTAGTTGGCCGTGGCGTCCCTCACTGTGTCATTTTGAAAGAAGTTATCATCTTATCGTTTATACTTTTTGTATAAAATTTTATTGATTTTGTATAGGATGGATACTTTCAACTTTATTCCTATGAAAATTAATAATTAGTCAGAATTATTAGAGAGATGAAGAATCAAGTCCCAGCAGGAAATAGGACCCTATAAAAAATGAAGATGGAGAACAATATTCTCCCACAGCAGACAATGAAAACGGGGATATGAAGCAAATCTGAGGACGATAATGGAGAGTAGAAAGGCATCTCT
Organism: Arachis duranensis; assembly: GCF_000817695.3. Classification (NCBI taxonomy): domain Eukaryota; kingdom Viridiplantae; phylum Streptophyta; class Magnoliopsida; order Fabales; family Fabaceae; genus Arachis; species Arachis duranensis. The sequence continues at coordinate 104,020,824 of NC_029776.3, forward strand.
CGCTCCGTCCTATCCAGTTGACATCCCTAACACAACTAGAAAATGGATTAATACAGACATATTTAGTCTTTATTATAGACGAATTTTTTGTTACCGACGAATTTTTACTAGTTACCGACGGATTTTTCCTATGTAAATTCTCCATCCATTTTCCTGAGATGCCGAACTTTTCGACGGATTTTTCATCTGTAATTACAGACAAATTTTTCGACAGATTTTTTGTCTGTAATTGGAACCTTGGAAAATCAACCCACACTCTGATTACAGACAGAAAATCCGTCTGTAAATCCATCAGTAAGGTAAAATAGAATTTTTTTAGATTTTTTCATTGCAAAATAAACTTGTTTTCATTCAAAATAAATATAAATTTAATAAATACAAATTTTTATTGATGGTACAAATAGAAAAACACACCAGTGAGCACAAAGCGCTTTCTTTATGATAACAAGCAATTATTTTCATGCAATAATACAATATGAATACATTAGATGACAAGTAACTACTAGTGGACTCATCAGGATTCAATATCCTAATTTATGGATAGCTTCATTCTTTCTTGAGTTTCTTAGTAATGGTGGCAATATACTTGCTTCTTGAGATTTTTGGTCCATCAAAATTATTCGCTGCTTCCCACTTTCTGAGCAGAGGATGTCTACCTTACTATATCCGATCTACACTCAGACAACAAATAAGGCAATTATTAGAAAAAAGAACCAAAAAGGAGTTGATACCACTGCAGTTACTTTTGATTAAATTTCAAATATCTGCCTGCAACAATTTTCAAGATGAAACTAAGATGAGTGCTTACCTCTGCAGTTACTTTTGATTCAAGAAAGATCAATCGCCATGATTTAAGCTCAGTTTCTTCAATCGAAGTGGTGGATTCCAAAGTATGAAATAAGGAAGAAGCGTGATGAGCGGATAATTTATACGCTTTTTGGCATTGTTTTTAGTATGTTTTAGTTAGTTTTTATTATATTTTTATTAGTTTTTATTTAAAATTCACTTTTCTGGACTTTACTAAAATTCACTTTTTTGGACTTTACTATGAGTTTGTGTGTTTTTCTGTGATTTTAGGTATTTTCTAGCTGAATTTGAGGGACCTGAGCAAAAATCTGATTCAGAGGCTGAAAAGGACTGCAGATGCTGTTGGATTCTGACCTCCCTGCACTCAAAGTGGATTTTCTAGAGTTACAGAAGCCCAATTGGTGCGCTCTCAATTGCGTTGGAAAGTAGACATCCAGGGCTTTCCAGCAATATATAATAGTCCATACTTTTCTTGAGATTCGATAGTCCAAACCGGAGTTCCAAATCAGCTCAAGACCAGAAATATATGATAGTCCATACTTTGCCCGAGATTTGATGGCCTAAACAGGCGTTCCAAGTCAGCTCAAGAATTTTGGCGTTAAACGCCAGAACTGGCACAAAAGCTGGCGTTTAACTCCAAGAAAAGTCTCTACACATGAAAGCTTCAATGCTCAGCCCAAGCACACACCAAGTGGGCCCGGAAGTGGATTTTTACGTCATTTACTCATTTTTGTAAACCCTAAGCTACTAGTTCTCTATAAATAGGACATTTTGCTATTGTATTTTTATCTTTGGATGTCTAGTTCTTAGATCATGGGGGCTGGCCTCTCGGCCATGCCTAGATCTTGGTTCTTTTGGTTTCCTCACTGGGGCTGAAGCCAATGATCACCATTATCACTTATGTACTTTCAACGATGGAGTTTTTACACACCACAGATTAAGGTGTGGAGCTCTGCTGTACCTCGAGTATTAATGCAATTACTACTATTTTCTATTCAATTCATCTTATTCTTGTTCTAAGATATTTATTCGCACCCAAGAACTTGATGAATGTGATGATTATGTGACGCTCATCATCATTCTCACTTATGAACGCGTGCCTGACAACCACTTCCGTTCTACATGCAAACAAGGCTTGGATGTATATCTCTTAGATTCCTTAATCAGAATCTTCGTGGTATAAGCTAGAATCTATTGGCGGTCATTCTTGAGAATCCGGAAGGTCTAAACCTTGTCTGTGGTATTCTGAGTAGGATTCAGGGATTGAATGACTGTGACGAGCTTCAAACTTGCGATTGTGGGGCGTTAGTGACAGACGCAAAAGAATCACTGGATTCTATTCCGACAAGATCGAGAACCGACAGATGAATAGCCGTGCTGTGACAGAGCGCGTTGAACATTTTCACTGAGAGGACGGGACTGTAGCCATTGACAATGGTGATGCCCAACATACAGCTTATCTGAAATTCTCACCAATGAATTACATAAGTATCTCTATCTTTATTTTATGTTTTATTTATCTTTTAATCATTAATCCTCCATAACCATTTGAATCCGCCTGACTGAGATTTACAAGATGACCATAGCTTGCTTCATACCAACAATCTTCGTGGGATCGACCCTTACTCGCGTAAGGTTTATTACTTGGACGACCCAGTGCACTTGCTGGTTAGTTGTGCGAAGTTGTGATAAAGAGTTGAGATTGCAATTGAGCGTACCATGTTGATGGCGCCATTGATGATCACAATTTCGTGCACCAAAGCGCATATGCACCGCCAAAACATGAAAGTAAAATGAAGGGTCAAAAAGGAACTTTACTTTTTGAGCTGTAGAACATCATAGTCAACATTGCAAGAGCATGGAAAGTAATAACAGAATTAATATTGCAATTAGAGTGCAATTAACATTAACAAACTATGTTAATTTTTTAGGGAATATCAGATTCAGAGTGAAATACCTCCTTCCTATAGGAAGTAGCAGCATGCTATAGGCTAAGGACCACAAACCTATTATGTACCACAATGACACAAGCACTTCATTCATTCTGAAATCATCATCTCCTTTCAAATTCAGAAGCTTTTGCAGGAAATACATGTCCCTTGACTAATACAGGAGGCGGGGGAAGAATTAATCCAAAAATTTAATACAAAACAAAAAGATATGAAAATGGATGACATTAGGGAATAATAATTTAATTTCCATGTATTACATCAAATCAGATCTTACAGATAAATTAAAAAAGAAAAAAAAACAGTTCATTTTCACACCAAATATCTCAAAAAGAAGTTGCTTTTAACTATATAAAACATCTAATTAGATGTCAGTTTAAAAAATAATTTTACACCCACATTAGTATTCTCTTATTCTATCAAATCCAATCTTTTATCCAAACCATTCAAGTAGCAAGCATGAACACAACTACTTTTACAAATGTAGCAAAACATGACTGAATATCTAATTATAATTTCTACATATTAGCAAAGTAAAGGAGTTGTTACCTGTAGAAATTAGATGAGAAATTATTGATGGGATTATGCATTCATAATAAATTAATAGCAGTATCACTAAATTCAAAGCATTGAAACTGATGGCAGCTTATGATATACTTTATGCTTTTCAGACTTAAATACTTTTTCTTGGTAAACTTCAATATTGAAAAATAGATAATTTTTCTCACATCAAAGCTTGTCTAATATTGACATTCAATTCAAACTTTCTTTTTAATGAAAGAACAATCTCTTTGAAAGACGGAAAAGTTTTTATTGTCCTATCCATTTCTTTGCACCAAGTTTATCGGCTATATGTGTATATTGTCATGTTCACAGCATTTCAAAATCTGCAAGACTATAACCCCCAATTATCGATCAGTTACGGATCCCTGTAGCTGTTAATTTAAATATATAAAAATGTTTCGTACTAGACTAAGAGCTGTGGTCCCAAGAAGCAGCAAATATAGTTTATTCTGAAATTAATAAAATATCAGAATTCTTATTGACTGGCAATAATTAAGTATCAATCTATATCACCATTTCTGTCTTTTTGGGTTCAATAGATAAAGCAAAATCACTATATAATAAGAACATCGGGGATGGTTTTTGATTAGAAACCGTTAAACTATTAAAGACTGGATTCATCAGTATAGTCACAACCATTTTAGTCAAACCTCAACTAGATGAAGATTAGAAGCACGACTGAGAAGAGAAAATGAACATGAATCAACATGGTTCCAGAGAAAATGAACATGAGTTCCAAATGCTACCAGAATGTCAACATGGTTCCAGAAAAAATGAACATGAATCAACGTTCCAATGTTGGCTAGGAAAAGAGCAGCAAAAAAATTGCGAATAGATTCAATCTACAGAGAAAGTGAACATGTCAGATTTCTGCTATAAAATACTTTTTACCACCAAGCATTCCAGTTAAGAAACTAGGTTCATGAAATAATCAACAAATTTGTAAATGACAGAAAAATGAGAACCAGATTTTAAACAATGGCTTTCTAGAAGGAATTTCTACAAATATCCCAGTCTTGTGAAGAACATAAATCAAAATAACCAATGAAATGTGCATGGATCTTATTAAAAAGTAATACATTACACAAAGCTACATCAAGCATGTAACAATCAACTGCTATTTAAATGGGATAATTCCTTCTTGGTGTTTATCTTTACCGCTTTTGAAACATTTAGACCTTTCACGTAACCAATTCACATGAAATCTAAGTGCAATCTCATATTATTCCTTGCTGTACTTAAATTTATGCGGCAACAAAATTCATGGAGATATTCCAAAGTTGGTTTTCGACCTTGTGAACTTAACTGAATTGTGTTTGTCATCAGATAACCTGACAAACTTCAAAGATAAACTGACACCAGAACTTACCTGCTCAGAAGTTTAGTTTCTAGGGATACACCTTCTCTAAGAAAAGCAAATTGCCAAAATTAAAATGAAGAAAGATACGAAAAATCAGCAAAGGCAGCACAAGGAGTAAAGCAGTTTCTATTGGTAAGTATTAAGCAAATAAAAAATCAAACTTAGATATACATTAATATAAACAATGGTATTATATATTAATATTGTTAGGTTTCAAAACTCAGTTAATATCTTTTTTTTTGGTTTGGAAAAAGGAGAAGAGGAGGGGGAACCCTCACCTGTTTATCAAGCTCCCTAGCTCTGGCCTCCACTTCTTGGCGTTTTTTCTCTACAACTCTTAACTGTCAATATAATCAAGCAAATATGTTAAATATCACATAATTTGAGTTTAAAACCAACTGTGTTAGGCCAGAAGAGCACCACCTTTTCTAATATAACCTCATTCTCCTCTTGTAGCATATCCAGCTGCAAAATAAACGATGAATCAGCTTCAAAGCACATACTTTATGAATTACCAAATCAGCACCAGTATAAAGATTATAAGATTCAATTTTTTGAAAATAGAAAATTTGATGTATTCAAATATATACTTCATCATGGAGTGCAAAGGTATTACTGCTGTCGCAGAGCGAACCAAAACTGCCGGTCTTCCAGCTGAGGTCGACCGCACCAAAAGAGTATGCTCTGCAAAATTTTGACCTAACTAAATGAAAAGCACCAAAATCTTATTAGCACAAGAAGAACGAGGTGAATAACAATTGAATCGGATCCATAATTTTAACACTTAGATCACACTTAATCACTATCAATGGCGCCAAACCAAGATAGATATATGGTTGGCTAAGAAAACCAATAAGAAACTTAAAAACTGTCCATCAAATGGAAATTAATTATAACTTAGACTTATAAACAAAATCAATAACAGCAAGCGAATATTCATATATTCATCTAATGGAATCAGAGGATTGGAGTTCCTTCACAGAAAGCTTGCCATCTCTGTCTTTGTAATAAAACCCTAAATTATTTTGAGAAGATAGAAACTGAAAAGAAAAATTGATAAACCTTAAATTGGCACAGAAAAATTGAGCCCTAAGCAACAGAATCATAAAATCAGAGTATACCTCTTTATAGTCGTGGAGTGTTGTCTGGGGGAGCCTGGTGGTTACTCCGAAGAGAATCTCACGGATGACGATGTTGGACACGGTGGCAAATAGGTGGAAGAAAAACACCAACGGTGGCCAAAGAAAGAGGAGAAGCGCGTGGGGACGAGGGGGAGGCTCCGGGAGCGAAATTGGCGGAGGTGTATGAAGCAAAGGGGTGGAAAAAGGAGCACGAGGAGGACGGCGTCTGGTTTTTGGAGGAAGGGAAAGTCACGACAACCATTGTTGAATTGATTCGAATTGGATGTGACTGAAACTCGTGCGATGAGAAGATGCGACGTAAGGGGCGGCGGCAGCGACGGAAGAAGAAGCTCGTGGAAGGAGAGAGGAAGAAGCTCGTTTTAATTGAGTGGAGTGTGAATGGAGCTCGAAAGAGTAGGGGTAGAATTAGGTTTAATCTAATATTTTTCGACGAAAAATTTTAAATTACAAACGGATTTTTCGTCTGTAATAATTTAATAAAACGCATTGTTTTGTCTATTTAATTACAGATGAATTTTCCGTCTATAACCATTTCCTACGAAAAAAATTAATTTTTCCGACAGAATTATAGACGAATTCTCTTTTTCGTCTGTAATTTATGCTAATTCATTTTTTTTATTTTTCCACAAAAAAATTCTTTTGAAATTCCGTCTGTATTTTCGTGGGATAAAATCCATCAAAAATATCCGTCTGTAATAACTTGTTTTTAATTTTTATTATAAAAAATATATATAATATATTAATTAAAATCAATTATTAAAATTAGTGAAATATGAGTGTTTCAAAAATATTTCAAAATTTTTCTCATTATTACCATAATGCTTTTGAGTAAGATAAGATCACAGGCTTGAGTATGAGTTTCTAAAGCTGCAAACATAAGTTCGGCTTTTATTACATCAATTAATATTGTTTTTTGAAAATAAAATTATAATAACTCCAAAAATGTTGAAATTAATAATCAAATACTTCCAGGAGGCAACCAAAAAAAACCAAACAAAAAAAAAAAATTCCAACTTCGAGACGAAACCAGCATATTTGGGACACTATAGTTATGTTTTGGGGTTTGGGCCTTTCAATATTAAATAAAACAGCGTTTATAAATCTAATGGTGTTAGCTGGCCAAACCCAAAAAAATGGTATTAGCTAGCCGAACGCCAATTGCCAATACTTATAAAAAAAAGTATAGGTAACTAATAACATTTTTGAATAATATGTGAATAATGTGAAGTAATAGGGTTAAAAGAATAAATTTAATAAGTAACATTAAATTAGAATGTAATATACTTATATTTAATTGGCTATCAAAGTAGATCTAGAAGAAGCCGCAACTATAAAACAGGAAAAATGAATTAAGAATAATTTTCATTCTTTTGAGAATATACAAATATTGTATGATTTTCAAATTTCTTTAGCTACCTAGCATTTTGCATTGTGACCGTGACTTAATTTACACTCCATGTTTTATCTTGATTACTTGAAGATGAATCAGTCTCTCGATGATTCTTTCTTAGAGAAAAATTAGGATCCTTAGGACGTGGCATTAATACAGCTTCACTACTCAACATTAAAACTATTGAGGACATTGTTGGTATATCTTCTGCACGTTCTTGGACACATACGAGACCAACATGTATGCATCTTAGAACTTCAGATTCTGTGTATGAATTGCCAATGGATCGATAAACTAGTTCTAAAGCAGTTCCTTCATTCCATTGCCTCCACACCTGCAAGAAAGTGCAACAGATTATTTCTTGGAAGGAGAATCATATTTTCATGTAAACAAGTAATACTCAAACTAAGGAAGATCTTGCACTTAGGTTGTCCAGAAGCTTCAATTCATAATTGGCATAGTAGAACCCTCTGAATGGCTTGCATTTGATTGCTGCTGCTGCAATGTGAATTCCCTATGCGCCTGTTTTTACATTTCAAACGAGAACATGTAACAATGACTAGTACTATAGTTTTAGCAAGATGTGACATCCATTCCACATTGTTGAGCTTACCTCAGAAAATCTTCCTGGTTGAAGGTGTTTTATATGTGTTAGGATTGGCGGTTCCAGCCCAAAAGTCGCTTCTGAGTTGTTCAGATATGAAGGTTAACTCACTGATGGCTGATTTGGCATGGTTGGTTTGTTAGGTAGGAATGCGTAGTGCAAAGGGCTGCCTTGGTGTAGACGCAGACTTTCTATCATGTTTACAGGTCCTCTAACACTTCTCTAAAATAAATATTCTTAAAAGCTATTTCTATAGCCACTTGATATAATATATAATCTAAGTAAGCATAAACTTTGAGTTTTTCATCACAAGAATCCCCCCATGAATTCATGCTACAATGTTATTAATTGTAAGCAAAATTATGCTAAAATATATTGCCTATACCGCCCTGTTTTTTTCATAATGAAACTAATGAAGTGCACCATTTAATATCAAAGCATGAAAGAAACTCTAAAGTTACCTTGATAGAATTCGGAATTAGATTTTACAAGGCCTTCATTTTTTCATTGATCCTACTCCTTCTCTGCTCAACAAGAAAAACTACCATAAGTTTGAATGAAATCAAAACCAAGTACCAGAAAAAGCCACGGATTTAGAAAAACCTTTTTTGACAAATTATGAACTTCTACTTTGCTCCTCTTTGATGAACTCCTGGAAGGTACAGACTTTGCTCGTTTGCTGGAACATCTTCTGTCAAGGCTTCAACACCCTCCTACATTCAGAAATTCCCAACCAATTGTGTTTCAAAAATGAGTACAGAAAAAGGTGTGTCTCCAAACAATATTCATAATAACGCCAGGAGAAGAACATGCATGTGACATTAGTTCACAACCACGAAGAGCATAAATAAACTCCAGCAGTTGTTTCTTTGCATCATCATACAGAATCACTTTATTAGCATCCTTTCCATTAGCTTCGCTACATTCATGAAAAAGAAAAGTGAGTATTTAAGAGGATCCACTCCCATATCTTTTACCTAGTGGATAAGATGCGGGCAAACAACCGCTCCATGTCAAGCAGCCTTGATAAAGCTTTTCAAAATTCTAGTGCATAAGGTAAATTAGCTCTCTAAAAAGCAAATCATATATAAAAAAAACTACTATTTACTAATATGTATTGGTTCTAAATCTGTTGATTATGATCAAATCAATCGTAACATCTAAATGGCATAATAATGAGCACCACTAGCATAAAAATCATAAAAAATCATAAAAATCAGAAGTAATAATGATGGCAAAAAAATCCACCTTTTTTAATAATAATAATAATAATAATAATAATAATAATAATAATATCAATTGTAGTATCTCTAATCAAGTCGAAACATTAAGTGATCCAACAAAATAAAAGAAACAATAAAAGTGAACAAAATATAATGCTTAGGTCACTAAATGACAAAGAAAAAGAAGGAGAAGAAGAAGGTGATGAAGAACTCCACAAGGTAGAGTTGCTTCACAGTGGGCTCGACTTAATGGACCTGGCTCAATGTAAAAATTCCTCATTTTTTTCTCTTTGGCAAGGAAATTTGTTGTTAACCGGAACAAATTTTTTTGATTAACAATGGGACTAAACGTTTAAAAAGGAGAAAACTAACCAGTGAACCGTTCCTACAGCGTCAATAAAGAAATACAAGAAAATACAAAGTGGTAATGAAAAAAAGAAATGACAACCATAGCTTAAACTATGACAAAAAAATGTCAATTTATCGACACAAGAGTTTGTTTCCCGAATTCATGATGAAGAGTCCATTTACAACTTAAAACTTTGGGTAAAATAATTTTTTTATAAGTTTATTTTTTTAAATAATCTTAGCATTTAATTTTATTTAATTTTATCTTTAATATTTTTTTTAAAAAATTTATGTCAAAGCTATTCTTATATGTTTTTACTTTTATCTTTAACGTTTTAGGATAATTTTAATATAAATAAAAAGATATTAAAAATAAAATTAAATAAATTTAAACGTTAAGCATTTTTTAAAGAAAATAAAAATACTTTATCCTATAACTTTTTATACCGTTAGAATTATATCTATGTTTTATATATATAATAGATCCGAAAATAATTATTTTTATCAACGTAATAATACGTAATTAAACGCGTATATAAAACTTATTTACATCATCCACTGTATCAAAATTTAATTCCAAAAATTATATATTTTTTCCGATTTTACTCGTTTGAGATGTAAGGGACTGGTAAAAAAAATCTTTATATATTAATAACAAAAAATGTAAATAGATTAAAAATATGTAATACTAATAGTTAGGCGCAATGATATCATTTAGTTTATGTAGTTGACCCTACTTACAAATTAAGGATTTTTTTGTTAATTACATATACGTTATTTTGTTCTTAAACATTAGTCCTTGAATTATCCAAAAGTAAAAGTTTATTATAACAATCACAACCTAACATAGCCATATAATTTAATTTTTAAACTAACATTGACCAAATTTCTATGCATAAAATTGTTAGTCGATCTTAACTTTTTATTTATTTTTTTTAAATGACTATTACCCCAGAAAAAAAATTTTTATTACGACGATAAATCAAAATATGTAAAAAAAATTATTTATAGAACCATATTTTATATACGAACACAAAACTATTATAACCACTTAATCAATTAAATAAAACTAGTGAAAAACATTAATTCACAAAAGTAACTACATCAGAGAAGAGAGACAGTGAAAACACCAAACAGGAGGACAGAAAAACTTGACATCCCGTAATATTCTTCGGAAACTTGTATCCTTCAAGTCAAAGATGCCCATGTCACGTGTAGAAGCAAAGTCTGTTGATTTCAGCTCTATTAAGTTATCCGTGTAATAAATTTGATTTCCTTTGCCTAGAAAATTAGTAGGTAACATCTGAACGCTGGAATTGAATCCGATCAAGACTACGTAATTTCCTAAACTATGTAATCTTGACCATTTTTTAGAACCTTTTCTCAATTCATAGATCTCAAATTTCATGGTCTCAAGTTCCTTATGTTCCTTCTCTGTTCCCCTCAAAGAAGCATAATGTCTTACCAACATCAATATGTTTCCATTGGCACATCCAATTACATATTTCAGCTTATAAGGGGATGTGGTATACCCAATTGGAGGTGGGGCATGGATTCCTCCCACAACAGTCCCTGATTCAGTGTTGGTGTCAAATTTGTGTAGCTGGCCATCAAAGTCTACTGCATATATTTTCTCTTTAAAAAATATGACATCTTCGAATCTTGTGTCTGTTGTCAAGCCTGACCATGACCATCTCTTATTGTTACGTTTGTAAAAGGCTAATCTTCTGAGCTGTCCATATATAGCCACCGCCATAAAATCTTTGTTATCATTGTTAGGAGCTGAATTTATGACAACCTTCCAAATTTGGACCCTGTGCATACGATCGCGTTCTAGGCGAGAGATTTTGTCCTTAAAATCCCACATAATATATTCATCGTATTCATGACTATACTCAATTATATTGGGAAAAGTTGACAGTGGAGGAAGATCAAAATGCATCTTTGTAAATGGATTTAGCATTTGCATCTTACCTTGGGATATTGTTAGGGTGATCAGCCATCCATAGCAGGAACCACGGATGAAGATGTCCAACATCTGCATATCTGGAAGCATGACATGGTAGACTCCATTCTCTTCAAGAACCTTAGTCTCAAGTGCGTCTTCGTCAGCAACAGGTAAATGCATGAGACTGTAGATCTCCTCCTCCTCTTCATCAAAACTAGCCTTCAAAGTTTCTTCAGGTAGAATCAACCACGGAATTTCGTTGCTTCCAAGTTTGAGGTTCCATTCTTTGCAAACCAATCCAAGTGGGATATGATCCTTGAATGAATGGAACCGCTTCTTGATTTCGTTCAACATATCTGGATAGATGACTGCCCATCGTCCAGTCTCGCCCATATTTCAGACCTCAGAAGAGACGCCAAACACTTGGGTTTCTTTTTGCTAGACAGAATGTTGATTTAATTTTTAAAATATGATTTACGAATTTGTTTGAGTGAGTATTTAAGAAAATATCTTCTTTTAAGTTATCTTTTTTAAAAGATTTTATAAAAAAATAAAAATAATTTTATATTTGAATAACCCATTTAAAAAAAATTTTATTTGTGAATGAATTATATTTAGATATAATCATATAAAAAAATCTTTTTATTACTTATAATCAGGATCATTGAGGAAATAGCGAGCAAAGATGCAATCTGGTGGTGGAGGTTGAAGAGCCATGAATCCTTTTCTGTCCCTTACTGATCAAGAAACTAGCGTTGGTGTTCAAGAACAAAAATGAGTGTTTTCTACTTTTCTAGTGAAAATTTTGTAGAATTTCTGAATTATTTTTTTTTTTCTGTCATATCATTCTTTTTTTGAAAACAGAAGATAAAAGAAACTCTGTTTGGATTTTTTTTTAGTGAATATCATGCTATATGAATATTAACAATAAATCACTTGCATCGAACACTGAATGATCCTAATCAAATTTTAGAACTAATATAAACAAATTATATTTATATTTGTAATTAAAATACGAATAAAAGTAAAAAAAGCACAGTCACAGTTAATCTTTTACGTTCGTGAAATTTTGTTATAAAATGTTTGATAACTTTGGTGATGAATTATTTTACTAAAAGTAGAAAAATATTATTTACATATTAAAATAGAGTTAGTCATTATGCTTTTTGTTATAATATATATTTTATATTTTAACACATATTTTATATTGAGTGATTGATTTTTTGTACATACATAATATAATTACTAAAAGTATATGTAAAATATGTATAAATATATACAAATATATATTTCATGATTTCTGGGATTCATCTAAAATTTTTCAATTAAAAATATGAGAGAAGAGAGTGTAATTAAGTCATCTAAAAAAAAAAGCATATTTTACTCACATTTAAAAAGTTTAGAATTAAGAAAATAAATTGATTAAATTGATTATATTTCATCCCCTATACTATTTAGAAAGGATGAAACTCTTGACCTTTTGGATTTAGTGCTTTAATACCATGTCATGATACCACTCATCCCAAAAGCTTCAGCTGATAGGAAAATGTAACACTAATGATTATATCTCTAATACTCCATAAACCTCTATTGTACACATTGTATAAATATTTCATTAACTCCTCATACTTTTTCTACGAGTAAATAAAGGTAACACTTTAACAGTCTAATCTAATTTGTTTGCAAATAGTAAATAACTAGATCTATATGTATATAATATATTCCCAAACCATATTGATGCGGGATAAAAACATTCATCAAATCAAGACATTATAGTTTTTTTTTTTAATTTGGTGTCCAGACGTTATAATATATTTGTAGAATAATAGATATCTAGATTTTTCTCTAAATAAAATAAAATCTATTAAATCTTTGTAGGACCTAAAGTAGTTAATGATACTATCTATTCTTGAAAATAAAAAGAAAATTATGATTTAAATATCTAACCTTACAGATAATAAAAAAAAGCTCTTCTAGTTATCTAATTAATGAAAAAAATGCTAGATTGCTAGTTTCAAGTCATTATTATGAACAAAATGAGTTTCTCTTTTTTGGGGGAGGGGAGCGGCTTAAATGACTTTATTCAATTACGGCTTCAATAATTTGAGCAAAAAAGTTGTAAGTATAACATTTTTTTTTGTCAAATACTCTTACACACTTTTTTTTAATAGATTTTATATATTAACTTTTTAGACATAACTAAAGTTTGAATTTGGTGTACCTCTTAACAAAGCAAACATAATGGCCACAAAATCAAG
>NC_029776.3:104034421-104048682 GCF_000817695.3 Arachis duranensis
TTTTAAGCTAAGCCCAATAACTCTACCCGAAACTCATCCGCCCCGAAATCTAGACTCCCTTATCATTACGCTCTTGAAAAAGAGGCCTTAAATATAATGTGTGTTCATGGCCATTGCAATGTTAGTGTTCTCTCTGGTGCCGCCCTTGCACTGAACAAATCTAAAACCCATAGCGATCTGTAAGTGTGGATGTGACTTTCGGTTAGGTCTCCTCTATTGCCTGCGCTTTGAATGAAGCTCTGACGCCGAAGGTGCACAAACATGGAAGCTTCAGCTTCTTCTCCTCTAAATTTGTAATTTCAATGAAGTTGTTTCTAAGTTCCAGCCTATTTGCTCTTGAACTCGTTTCCTACACCGAGCCTAGGATTGGAAGTGAGGCGAGCTGAGCCGAGTTAGACCAAGCTCAAGCTCGACTCACAAAAATTGAGCTCGGCTCACGGCTCGACTTATTAACAATCGAGTCTATTTCTTAAGTTCAAGCTCGACTCACCGAAAGCTCACGAGCTGGTTAAAAAATAAATTTTAAATTTTAAATAATTAAGATCATTAATATATATGGTTATATAGTACTATTTCATATGTATATATATAATATTAAAAATATAGATTAAATGCATATAGGATATGTGTATTAATAATTATCTATATATAATCGAGTCAGCTCACGAGCTAATGAGCTGAACTTATCCAAGCTCAAGGTTGACTCATTTAATTTATGAGCTCAACTCCAAGCTCAAGTTTGGCTCACTAGCTCACGAATTTAGCTTATCGAACTATTAACGAATCGAGCTCGAGCTAGCTTATGAGCTAGCTTGACTCACTTCCAGCCCTAATCGAGCCCGCTCCCTTTTCTCTTGTAGCCAACATGCATCTTCAGTTTGGTTGCATCTCTTGTCTCAATTCAAATTGCTGCTGCCGCTGGAAATCCACCCTTATCGTTTCTTCATTTCCAATTACTTTAAACAAGGTCATGGAAGACATGTGATTTCTTAGGTCAAGTTTGCTCATGTTGGTTCCTCCTTAAACCCCTGAATTTGGTATTGATTTTGATTGATGTTTGTCTCTGAAATTGTTCTACATGTAACAATTACTCTTGTTCTCGGTTGTTGAATTTTCTAAATTATTATTTTTCTATTTTTTTTATTAATTTTCCTTTTTCAAGAGTTGTTGTCAACTTTGAGTTTCCAAGTTGATAATACGCTGCATCGCTAGAGGTAGTTGCATACTCCAACTTTGACGAAGGCAATCTGACGCTGCCATTTTAGCAACTGTGTGAGCAAGCAGGTTTTCTTTCCTAGGTGTCCAAGTTAGACCACAATTTAGTAATCTTTTTATTAGTTCTCTAATATCCTGTAGTATTGCTTCAGTTTTCCCGACAGAAGTATTTGATTTTATGGTTTGGATTAGTTTTAAACTCTGATTCAATTAATGTTTTCTCCAATCCAAATTATCAATATTAATAATAAGGGTTTGTCTAATAATTATAACTTCAGCTATTATACTTGAATGTGTGCTAATTTTTTCAGAAAATATTAACACAATCTTTCTATTATTGTTCCTAATTATTACAGATATTGCTCATTTTCCATCTTTCGTCTAAAAGTAACATCCACATTAGCCTTTAACCAATCTTCCAATGGAGGCCTCCATGGCTCCATCTGATCAGGTGTGCTCTTCTATTTTTCTCGCTCTTCTTTTCTATAAATTGCTGGTCTGTTGTATTTTAAGATAGATTCTCTATCAGTTTAGCTCTTTTAATTGTCTATTCTGGTTGAATATTCTACTGCTGAAACATTTTTTAATTTCTTGTCTTCCATACCTCTCAAGCTAGAAAATATACTCTACTTATTCTCATCTCTTGATGATCTCCTCTCTGTTTTTTTTATTTTCTCTATACATTCCATGAACCAAACCCCAAACGATTTTACTAAGTCTGCTGAGGGTGTGCACTGACATTCTACCCCAAACCAAGTGGCTCACGCCCATTCGCAGAGAAGCAGGACATACTTTGTAGTTTCAATCCCCATGTTACATACACACTTGGCAAATAGGACTAGTTATAAATTTTTTTCTTATATAAGTTAGCATTTACAGGCAGGATATCTTGGGTTGCCTTCCATAAGAACATTCTAATTTTTGGAAAAACATTCATATTCCAAATCTCATTCCATAGTCCCCTTCTATATGTGCTTGTTGAAGGACCATTTTGAGTTTTTTTTTTCGCTTCTAATCTTGCTACTTGATAACCAGTTTTGATTGTATAAATATCATCTTCTCTCCAAGGCCAATATAGAGTGTCACACCTTTTTATTGTACTTATTGTGTTCTCATTATGCTATTTGCTACCTCTTGTGAAAATATTGAGTAATTTTGGTTCTATCCCACTTGCCATTTTTATTGAGTAGCTCATTTACTTTTCTATCCTCTGCTATCCCCAATTGTTCTTCCTTATGCTAACTTGGGTACCATCTCCCATATACCACTTTTTCTGTTTTTTGAGCAGCTCCCTACCTTATAAAATACTCTTCCATACCCACGAAACATTTCTTGAAGCCATCGCTTTCCAAAAGTTCTTTCTCAGGAAATAAACAGCCTTTAGGATTTGCACCCATGTTGCATTTCGGATCTTTTATAGTTATCCAAGCTTGCTCCAGCCCCCTCGTCCCTTTTACTTGCTGTTATAGATTTCCAGCTCTTCCAGTGTATGCCTCGCTCTTTTCCTTATGAAGCCTACTAAAATCTCGCCACTCTTGAGCTCAGCCTTCTATAAAAGCCTTTTGAAAATCTAATCACATTCATTGCATAAGACGGTATTGCTTGCACAACTACTTTTATTAAATTTTTCTTCCCTGCTTGACTTAATAGCTTTTCTTTTTAACCTTCTAGTTTGTTTATGACCTCCTCGATCCATGCTAAAGCTTTATTTTGGGACCTTCTCCAGTTGGCTGGTAGCCCCAAATACTTCTCTGGAGTGTCCAATGTCGTCATACCGAGATTCTTCTCGATGTTCACTCTAGTCTGTATAGGCACTTGATATCCAAAACTAACTCCTAATTTGTCTAGATTGATTTTCTGACTCGAAATTTCAGTATATTCATTCAAAACTGTAATGATCTGAAAAATTTCTTCCTCCTTTGCTTCTGCCAAAATAATATAGTAATCCACAAAAAGTAAATGAAAAATAGTAGGTGTTGTTGGTGCTATTTTGAATCCTGAAATTCTGCCTTCTCTTTGTTCCTCACTCATTAGGACTGTCAACACCTCTGCTGCCATTATAAAAAAATACGGTGATAAGGGATCGCCCTGTCGAAATCCCCTATATGACTTGATTTTCCTTGATAGCTCTCCATTAATTTTGAATCTATAGATAACACTTGTAACACATGCCATCATCAACTTCACCCACCTGACTTGGAATCCGAAAGTTGTGAGGACCTTTTCCAGGAAGTCCCATTCAAACCTATCGTAAGCTTTGTTCATGTCTAGCTTAATTGCTATATTTTTAGAACTGTTTTTTTTTTCTTTTCTGTTAAGGCTATAATAAGCCTCTTGTACTATAATGATATTGTCTTGTATGAATCTACCCCCACAAACGCACTTTGAGTCGGCGATACAACTCTTTTCATCATCTTCTTCATTCTCTATACTAGGACTTTTGCTAAGATTTCATATACAAAATTGCAACAACTTATGGGTCGTAGCTGGTTGAGGTTCTCTGGGTTCTTGATCTTAGGAATTAAGACCACTGTTGTCTCGCTCCCCTCTTCAGGTATGTACCCACTATTAAAAAAATTCCTTTATTATCGCACACACGTCGCTCTTAATGAACTCCCAGTATTTCTGATAAAACAATCTGTTCAAACCATCAGGCCTGGGTCCCTTAAGACCTCCCATGCTAAAGACATCCATTCTTATCTCCACCTCTGTGACTTCTTTTAATAGGTCATCATTCATTCATTAGTTATCATTCTTGAAATTTTATTGATGATTTTTTCAAAATCTTGCCATTTTGTTGAATTGAAAAGGCTCTGAAAATGGCTCTCAATATGTTCCATCATCTCCCATGTTCCATTCAGACATTGTCTCACACTATCTTTTAATTTCTCTATATGGTTCCTGTCTCTTCTCTGAATAGCAGTCGCGTGAGAGAATGTCGTATTTTTATCGCCCCACCTTAGCCATTTTATTCTAGCTTGCTGGTCCTAGTATTTTGCCTTTTGCTTTCATAGTTTTGCTATCTCTTCTTTTAACTCTAGAATCATTTTCTGTTGCCCTTCTGAAATTTTTGATGTTTGCAGTCTTCTAAGTTCCTCTTTCATTTTTTGAATTTTTCTATATGCCCTTTTGAAGGTCACATTGCTTCGTGTCTTGAGTTCTTCTCTGCAATTTTTAATTTTTTCCATCATCTTACTCCAATTATTTCCATTTGATTCCTCCTTATTTCAGCTTTTGGTAACTACTTTCTCGTAGTCTTTGTGATTGACCCAATACGATTCAAACTTGAAGCTCTTCCATGATTCATTTTTTGGCTCTAAATTCAGAATGATTGGACAATGGTCTGAGCTTATGGCTGGCATGGCTGTCAAAGAGGCATGTTGAAACATACTTCTCCAATTCTAATTGGCTAACGCTCTATCTATTCTCTTCCTAATAATCACTCTATTCCTCCAGTTGCTAAACCAAGTAAATCTACCTCCTTTCAACTCTATATCCATTAGAGGATTAACATCAACAAATTTTCCAAACTCCCTTACCTGATTCTGTGGTTTCGGGTGCATTCCACCTTCTCCTCTTGTTTTAATACATCATTAAAATCTCCTATAAACAGTTGGGATATGTCTCTATGATTATTATTTGATGTGATATCCTTCTACAACTCCTTTCTTCTCCTAAAAAGAGGATTACCATATACAAAATTACAATACTATATATTTCCTTTTTTGTCTTCAATACGAGCTTTAATGTAATTGTCACACCAAAAATGAACATTAACATTATATATTCCATTCTAAAATAAGCAAAGATCACCAGACAATCCCTGAGGTTCAATGCAAAAAGCTTCATCAAAATGTAGCATTTTCCTATTTTCCATGACAGTTTTTTCTTTTGTTCTAGTTTCTATTACAAATACTATCGCTTGCTTTATCTGTTTGCATAAATTCTGAAGCTCTGAAATTACACTGTCGCGGGAGTTACTAACCCACGACAATTCCAACTTATCACACTAATGGCTAAGTTGGGGGCATGTTAAGGCCCGCCTCCTCAGCCATAAAATATTTCATGACAGTTTCTTTGGTTTGCAATTTTTGTTCCTTCATTCCTAGTTCGTGCTTCCCCAATTTTGCCTTGCCTTTTTTTCTTGCCTTGATGTTTTGGTTCACCCCCTCTTCACCCTCTTCCACTTCTATTACATGTGCAGCATTCTCGTCCTTTTTTTTTCTTTTCAGCTTCAAGCTATCCCTTATGCATCTTGCTAATTTCACCTCACTCTCCTTTGTTATAGTAAGTAGCTGGTTGTCATTGCTATCCTCTTCCTCATCTTCCTTAACCAATTTCACAAAGTATAAATCTCCATTAGTTGACATGTGTACTTGTCTTTCTTGTGCCAATCTTGCTGATTTTTCACACCTTTTTTGATTCCAACATATTTTCTTCTTTTTCACGTGCTCTCTTCCTTCTGTTTTATTTTCTACTATGACTCCTTGCTTCTTTTGCTAACTCACCTTGCTGTCTTTATTTTTTTGGGACCTTTACCCCACTGATTTAACATTTTTTCAATAGTTAGTCTTTTCTCATCTTTAGTCCATCTTCCCTTGAACCTCTTTACATTCCTTGAACATCATATAGTCCCTAATTGTAACATGACTCTCACTTGAGCCAAATTCTTTTCTCCTGATTATACCCATTTTCTCATTGGTAGTTTGGTGTATTGGGCTTTTCACTGTATCATTTTGATAGAACACCATGTTGGGTTGTACATTATTTTCTCTTTCTATTGGCCTGCTCCTTCTTTATTCATTTTTTTGCTTTTATGTCTGTTCTCTTCATGCCTCCAATGATTCTCTCTATATAATTTTTTGGCATTCGTATCATGGTTTGATTTATCCCCCCAATCTATCCCTTGTACTAGAGGAGAGATTTTCTCAATCCTCCTTCCTGTTTGAGCCCTTTTACCTAATTCCAAGACAGCAGTATCTACATCACCCATTAGCTCTTTCATATTAGTCCCTTCATTTTGTTTCGAATTTTTCTACAATGCCACTTGTCTATTTACTGATAGATCTTGTGTACCATCTACTCTGCCCACTGATTTTACTAAGATACTAGCCTGAGAGCTCCTTACCCACCCTTGACTAGACTCTTCTTCTCTCTCTCGATGCCTTCTCTTCCATACGCTCTCCTGTTGGCTTTTTTCACCAGCCTCCCATAACTCCACCATCCACTTATTTTGTTCTTCCCTTTGTCTTTTAATCCCAGCCTTTCTTGCTTCAACATCTATGAATTTCAAACCTAGAGTAGTGAGTTCTGAACTATATTTGGGCATACTACGATTAACTATAGACATAACCATCTCCTCAATACAGGTCCTTTTATCATGACCAATCATCCCACATTTATAGCAGTAATCATACAATTTTTCATATTTTAACGATGTCTATGAGTGACTTCTAACAAATTTTTTTAACCAAAATTCAATTTTTAATGAAAGATAAATATTAATCTCAACTCTAACTCTTAAAAAAGGCCTAAACATAATCCTTCAACAAAAGGGTCTTTCGCATTTATAACTCTACCCAATATTGCTCCTATATTTTAGCATTGCTTTTATTGATTTTATTATATGGTAGTCTATATATTTGAATCCAAATAGAAAGCTGATTGTAATTTATTTCATCAATGGACAAATTTTAAACTCCACCATTAAAGACTAAGCATGTGGCCTTCTATTTTCCATAGTCCACCTTCATAAGCTCTTCTTACTTTATCTTGGCTTCTAAAGTTCAAAATGAAAGACTTGAAATCTGCACTAATGATTATCAATCTTTGCGGATCTCCTCACATCTGAAAGATGGTCTTTCGTACTATAGTCATGTTAAGTGATTTTTTTGTGAGTACTCTCCTGACCAGTTTCTAATTGGCAGCAACTTTCTATTGAACTGGGGGCTCATCAAAGTGGACAACATCTCCTCCCATGCCTTCAAATATCATACCTTTCATGATTCTTTCTAAAAGGATGATTCATTGTAATGATTGTTAGCACTCTCTTTATACAGGACAATGAACTTGTAGTGTTTACGAGAAATATAAATTGAGTGTATTAATGAGATCACCAGCTTCGCTTATCGAAAAAAATTAAACTCCACTGCTGGAGAGTTGAAGCGCCACTGCTGGAGAAAAGGTTGATTTTGATAAGCATCTCATCTAAATACTCTCCATTGAAAAAAGGCTAGTTTATTTTGGGCTGATAAATTTTGTTGGTCTTATTCACCAAAAAAGTAGTATGGGCCATGGCCCTAAGGTATACCGAACAAAAACCAACAGAAAAAGGTTTGTTAGTGAGTCAGAACAACATTCAAGTCTTAGTCCGCCCAAGACCAAAAACCAAAAAAAAAACTTAGACCAAACAAAAGAAGAAGAAGATATAAGCAATTCATATACATGACCAAAAACAAAAAAAAAATCATATTACTTTTACATTTTAATTAAAATACGAAGTCAATTTCTACTTGGTTTGGTTTTCAATTTTTCATGTTGTTCCTATAAATAACCATAAATGAGGCAATATTCTGCAAGAAAATGCAGCAACTAAAATCAATATCATATGCAAACTCAACATTTTAAATATATATATATATATTGAACGAAGCTGAAGTAAAATAAAAGAATAAAACACAGAGAACATAGAAGTAGGGGTAGCTGACGCATTTTCATCAAAGGTGTCACGGAAAAGGGAACACCAAACTGGAAGGACACAAAATTTCAACCGTACGATTGAGGACACGTGTCGCCATCTTGGTGCAGGGTCCGTGTTTCCCAACTACCAGTAAGCATATACGGCTATGTTCACACGTGTCGAATTTCAGTTCATGGATACCCTTGTCCTCTTCAAATCATCATACATCATACATGCATTACCGGCAAATAAATTCTCTTACTTTTTTTATTTATTTTATAAAATATAATCTTATATCGTATAAATTATTTTTTATATTTTTTCATTTAAATTTTATATGATATAAATTATATTTTATAAAATCAATTTACAAAAATAATTATAATATATATACATTAAAAACCAATTATCAATTAATTACTTACTTATAGCATAAAATATATATTAAAATATATAAAATAATATTTAAAAAAATTGAAAATAAAAAGAATTCATTTCCAACTACGAATTACGGACTCATTTGTGTGTATTTCTCGACGTGCCCAATCTTTTATTTTTCAACATCACTATTAAAATTTTCATGTTGAATCCGCCTATGGCATGCATATATACTTGTTTACTAGATTTATGTTCAATGATTAGTGCTCTATAATGCCATTGTTAAATCTGTTATGCCTTGTGATCAATTCTTGTATCCATTCTTGAGTCCTATATATATATATAAGCAGCATATCAATTATTAGGCATGAGTAGAATTTTTGTATTCAACATTTCAGTAATGATTCCAATCACTTCCTTCTTTTCATTTAGCATTCTGTTTCTTTCACTCTATAGCACAAATTAAACATTTCGTCTCTAAGCAAAAATAGTTGCGTTATCGTGCAGAAAAATACAAATGTTTGAACAAAAGTTGTATGTGTTCAATTCAAGCTTTAACATGCTTATATAATATTTTTTCAACTATAGTACTAATACCTTTGTTGTCTAATATTTCAGTGCAATAATCCTCTTAATCCTTAGTGGTTTAATTTTTAGAGTTAGTGATTTTATTTGGTTTCCACGTATATAATAAGATATCAAAAATGTTATTTATATACACCAAAATCAACCAGTAAAATCAGCAACCAATATATTTGTGTATAAATACATTGCAAAAATTTAGTTTCAACAAAATAAAAAAATTATTAATGAATAAAAAAAATTTATAAGATATAATTATTTATATATTTTTATTTATCAGTATAAATTTAAAGATATAAATCATTTTTAAGACGATTAAAGTGCGATGCTCACCCAATGAATACACAATGAGTAATTTTTTATAGGATAATGTTAGATAACCAATGACTTTTTTAAATAATATGAACAACGAATGTTCAATTCACTAAGTGTATGGATGATTATCCTAATATTAAGATTTAGATAAATAATTTATAAGTGTAATATATTTTTACTTTATTGAGCTCATTATTCACATTATTGTCTAGTTATCCTTTTCCTTTCTTATATAGTGAGAACATATAGTAAATTGATCAAGAGATCTCACTTTTGAACCAGATACAATATGAAACCCCAGCAAGTGATAAATGTTAAAAGAACGTGAGAACGCATGTGAAAAGGGACACAAATATACGTGAATAATATAAAAAGATTATGATGTATTATATATCCTCATCCAGATATTTATATATGCACCTTTAATTTCTCTACTCCTTTTTGGTTGTTTTTGCTCCTCCAATATCAAAACAAACAATGTAAAGATATCTTCTGTGTCTTGTAGCATTCTTCTTTTTGTTCCCATAATTAAGATGATTGTATAGGCTCCAAATTGTCCTTTAGAAAAGCAACAACTGCAAATCAACAATTGCTATATATTGTTCATGATTGGGCCCTTTATTTTTTAAATGGCTTTTGCTTTAGTCATACCTTTATCATGTATACATTTTCTTTAGAAGATTGTATCACATTAAATGTGTCGTCTATGAGTTGGTAATAACTTATCTTTTTTCTAATATATATTAACCATATTATGAAACATATTAAAATATAAAATAAATATTAAAAATTAATTTTACATATATATATAAAAAGAATTATATAATCATTTTTGGTGACATATAGTAATTAATTTTAGTGATTAATTTTTTAAATTATATATATAATATTTTATAAAAATAAAATTTTTATATAAAAATATGAAAATGTAATTTTAGTAGGGATGACAACGAAGTAAGAAGGGAACAAAAAATGTCTCTTTACTTCCGTCTTCACCTCCAGATTTGTTCCATGTCCCATTTTCAATCCTCGTCGTAAATAATATTGGCCCCATCCCCATTTTCTACTGGACTCCATTCTCCATGTCTCTTAGGTAGCGTTTGGTGGAGAGACAGATACTGAAAGACTGAGACTGAGAGACAGAGACTAAGAGACAGAGACTGAAATAAGTTTTAGTATTCTGTTTGGTGTCAAGTGAGAGACAAAAATTGAAACAAGAATAAAACTCTAATTTAATTTGCACAAATGATAAAATTGGAATTAATTAATTAAAATGAGAGTATTTTAGGTATAAAATATTATTAAAGTTTCAGCCTCTGTTTCTAAAAATATCAGTCCCTTGTGTCCCTACATTTTGGAGGCACTGAAATACTGAAATTTTGGGGACAGAGACAGAAATTTTAGTACCAGTCTTTGAGCCAACAAACATGATACTGTGTCTCAGTCTCTCAGTCTTTGTCTCAGTACTGCAAAACAAACGCTACCTTATAGTTGTGATTGATAATAAATTTCTATAAGAGTAGAAATGCAAGTATTCATCTTATACAAAAATAGCAAAATTTTATAGAAAAATACTAAACAACAGATAACGACTTTTTTTGTTTAAATTGACGCAGTGGAGGATGCGACGGCGAGGTAAAATATAGAGGCTAAAGCAGTGGATGAGGTGGGGGACGTAGCAGCAAAAAAGAGAATGGACACGATAGCAGAGTTGTGGAGAGGAGAACGGACATATCCTCGACGAGGAGAAAGAATAATGCCGCAAATAGAAAAAATGTGTGTGTGTGTGACATGTGAAATGACTAAAAAATATATGTGACAATTAAGTAAATTTATTAATTTCAAAAATTAGCAGGATGGGACGGCATCCCGAGGCAGGTCCCACGCCTGTCTCGGAAGAATTTCATCCTTTGTTCCTATCTTCTTGAAAAAAAATTTCATAGTAAGATCTCATTTTCAGGAATTCTTGCGAGAATTTTCGCATCTCGAGAAGTTTTTGCCATCCCTAACTTTTAGTCATTAGATTAATTTGATCAGTTAAGATTAAATGTACTTAATAAGTAACATATAACCAAGGTATTTATTATGATCATTTAATTTATGTGAGAATATATGATAGGATTAGTATTGGACTAGCCCAATTAGAGAATTATACTATAAATAATAGGAGTATGATGTAATAATATAAGAGAGGCATGGTATAATTGGAAACTCTACTTTCTCTCTTTGGCCCTGTGTTTAGAGATTTCTCTTCTATTCTCTCTGATTATCTCTAATTCTCTCTAGTTCTTGATACAAATTCGTATCAAATGGTGCTTTCATTAAACACCATGCCAAATTCCTATGATAACGCAATCTAGGATCAGATTCAAACTAGCTTAGATTGCTTGAATTCAGAATATGAAAAACGATCCAAGATACTTGCAGAAATTCAGGCAACCTGCACCAAAATTTGTGCAACCTTGCAAAATCATCAACGACTCCAACAGCCTCCAATATGCCAGATTCAATCCAAATCAACCTCAGCTTTTCAACCACTCAACAATAATTCAACAGCTTCAGAAGCAAAAAATTCAACACTTACGGCTCTGCAATTTCAGAATTCAACATCAGATTATGAGAAGGCAGCATTGGAGAATGCATCAACTAATTTTCCAGAATTCAACGTGACTCCAGTTCACACAGAAGAGGAAGAAGATGCAGAAGAATCAGATTTCAGTTTACGAGTTCGACCACAGCAGTAACAATCAAAATCAACAAAAATTGCAGATTCAACAAGAAATTCAGCAATAAATTCAACAATAGATCACAAATTCAATTACACAAGATTAGTGTGCAAATCAACACGTTTAGATTATGTAATTGATGCCGAAGAAGCAGTGCCACAGTTTCAGCAACAACAACAAAATTTATGCCAAACATCAAAACCCATGGATGCAGAAGAAGAAGAACTCGATGTAAATTCAAATTCAACAAACAATTCAACAACAAATGTGCAGAAGGTATCAACAATTTTAGATCCAGATTTTCAAATCCACATCCAAACAACACCGCATCAGAGATATCTCTTCCAAAAACAAGTTCAGCCGATTTGAGCACAAAAGCAACCAAAATTTCAATTCTGCAAGCAAATTTCCTGATTCAGGGGCCAGCTTACCTGTATGCCGGAACGCAATCTTTAAATACCAGTGATCGTCCGTGACATAGATTTCATAAATTAATAAATAAAATTTCATAAATTAATAAATAAATACAATATTTTGCGCAAAATTTTATAAATTAAAATAGATTTTATATAGTTGTAAAAATCACATAATTTAAAAAAATAATATAGTATTTATTATTAAACCATACAATGTTTTGCGCGAAATTTTATAAGGCAGTAGTTTGATAGGCATTCTGCGCGAAAAATAACTATTGTTTTTACTTTTTGAGTTTATTGAAAGGTGAATATATAGACAAAATTATTTTAAAACACAGGAATTATATATAATGAATGTTGCTAAAAAACACACAGATACATAAATGCAAAATTTCCCTAATATCTTGGCGAGAAAGTAGTGTATATAAAATGAAAAACAAAGAGATCATATGATTTAGCATAGATACTACGTATGTATGTGTGGCTCCACAGTTAGTTTTTTGTTGCCTTCTAAATATTCAAACTACATATAATGATTCACATATATGACTTCAAATGAATAACTATGCATGGCGCGGCTTATACCTACATTATCTACATTAGAAATCCTAAGTGTGTTCACAATTCTCATGTAAGAGAACGTTTTTTATATGGATAAGTAAGTGATGTGTGTGTGTCATATTCACCAAAGCTTAATCCATAAAAAATGAGCATCTATATATGATATCAAAGAACTATTTTCCGGTCAAGAAAAACGTGTAACATAAAAAACTTCTTTTAGAACTCTTTTGAGTTTAGGTTTGTTCGATCATTACCATTTACCCTGAAAGCTTAATCAAATTGAATGCGAGTAATTTCAAAATAACTATTGTAAAAAATAAAATTTAATATTTTCAAGTTATAAATTTTACACGCAATAATTTTAAACCGTTAAATTAGAGTAAATTATTATTTTTATTTATAAAAAATTAAAATATTGATAAATTAATTATCTAATAATAAATAAAACTAACTTTAATTTGTATTTGTCAAAGATGAATAAATTATTATTTTTACTATAAAAATTTAAAGTATTAACAAATTTATTCATTAAAAAATTAACATTTAGAT
Source organism: Arachis duranensis (assembly GCF_000817695.3). Taxonomy (NCBI): domain Eukaryota; kingdom Viridiplantae; phylum Streptophyta; class Magnoliopsida; order Fabales; family Fabaceae; genus Arachis; species Arachis duranensis. The sequence goes on from NC_029776.3 coordinate 104,047,843, forward strand.
TTTAGATATTTCTATCGTACTAAAATTAATTTCATTTATTTTTTATTAAATATTTGTCAGCGTTCTAAATACATATGTAATAATAATAATTTATTCACTAAATTATAGTTAATTTTTATACTAATTATGACTACGTTTGTTTCTGAAAACAAGATATAAGATAAGACACAAAGAACACATATACAAAATTTTGTATTTTTATATATTCTGTTCGGTGATAAATTATAACAAATTATAAAAATTTAATCTTTTTTTTCATTCAAAAAATTTGAAAAAAAAATATAATTATAAAAAATTAACAAAGAATAATGAAAGAAAAAAGAAAAAATAAATTGTCTCTTGTTAGTATATCTGTATTCTTTTTGTCAAGATGAACATAAAATATACTAATTCAGTATCTTTGGTGGACATAATATCTCTATTCATATCTTATCTATCAAATAAAATTTTGTGTTTCTATGTCTCTACTTCAGTATTTTATCTGTATAAATCAAACCTTAAAATTAACTATATATTCTTAGATATTTTTAATTTAAAAAGGGGTACTTCCTAGTATATAGTACGTATAAGACAAGAGATCACTAATATGAAATAAATTTTAGCGAATAAACCAATTTGGATTTGGAATAATATATATTTGAATCTAAGCTATCGTGTATCTTTTGCGGCAGTAACAACCAAATGGGAATGCCATTTTTCTCTCAAGACAAAAGACAGCAAAGTGGCACGAAAAATGGCTTTAATGAAGAAGACAAAGTCAACAAAGTTGTTCAGACTAACATCGATCTTCTTGAAGGTTCTTAATTAGTATGATTATGAAGTTAATTAAAAAGCTAAACG
>NC_029776.3:104048742-104071232 GCF_000817695.3 Arachis duranensis
CAATTCAAAAAGACTGAAACTTTAAGAAGTTAAATCTTTGATATAATCCCTTTTTAATTTGGCTTTAATTTGTTTTCGACCTATGAATTTGTGACACAAAAGAACCTAACTATCTCTTGGACCGTTCCTTTTGCAAGATTAGATTAAACAAAATAAATTTGTAATATAATGATCAAATATTTCACTATGCTTATCGTCTACATAGAATATCTTTGATTTTTATCCCCTTCTCAACGTTTAACACAATGGATAAGAAAAGAGCTCAAAGTTAATCAATATTAATTAATTTAAGATAAATAAAATAATTTTAATACAAATTGAAAAAAAATTAATTTTTTAGTATTATTCTATTATTTATATTACGAGTAACATGTTAAAATTGATAACCTAATGTTTAATTTGCAGAAAAATTTGAACATACATGTGAAGCCAAATTTACTTTAACTTGGTCCAAGCTAGGCTTGAATTTAGTTTATTTTGTTTTGTCCTATCGTTTAGGATACATAAGACATTGGTGGAGCTTATGATTGTAACCTGGTCTATAATTGATATTACCCATGCATTTCTGAATAATTTAAACACACAAAATGAAATCTTATCCCATTATTAGGTTTTTCAAACAATGATCATTATTTGAAAATCGGTGGTGATATGCTTTAAGTTACTATCACTGAGACTGTCATAGAAAAACAAAGTGATTAGTGATTACACATACACTGCATTTAGGCATTCAATTTTACATACACTAATTATACGAGAAAAGTATACGAAATTTTTGCTAATTATTTCGTAACTGTGTTTTAGTGATCTTGTTTAGAGAGATTTGTAAAAAAATTTATATGTCCATCTAAGTTAATACATAATTAATTGATTTTATAGTATAAATCCGTTAGGAGAATAAAATACGTATTTTTTATATATTCCTGATATAATAAATGTGTATTTAATTTTAACTAAATTTTAATTTATAGTTTTATCTGAACCAATTTATAGTCAACGGACAAATCATAAACTAAATTACTTATTACATGTGTGAAATTGAGAATTTGAGATAGCACATCCTCATCAAGATGCTTGCAATGAAAGCAATTTAATTTTAGGACGAAAATCAAACCACTACTCTGCAAATCACCCTCGATGAACAAAAATAATATTTATTTATTTAAAATTATTATTTAATTGGTATAAATATTAAATTATTTTTAATAAACAAATTTTATTAATTTATGTGTATAAATTTTAAAATTATAAATGTAAATTATATTAATTTATGTGTGTAAAATTCTAATAAATATATATGTAAATTATATATTTGATGTGAACAAAATGTTTGTAAATATGAATGTAAATTATTGTTAGTCAATTATTAATAAAAAATAATAATATTTATTGATCATCTAGTATTACTCTGTATATATATAATATAATTGATTGATTAATGATTAAATTCAAATGCCCTATACTATAGATAGTTGGTACCTAGGGCCTAGCTAGGGGAATGTAAAGCACAAATGATTGTACTTGATCTTAATTATTCACTAACTAATGATCCAAGTAGAAATGTTAGCAGTACTCATCACTTATTAGGACATCATGTATATAGTCAATAAATCAATCACATTCAACCGGTCTTTAATTTGCATGCTCAATGACCTCTCTGATCATCCGGATTCGGAATCTAATAATTGAGATCAACTAAAAAATTGTTATAAGTAAGATTCTTTAAGAGTTAAAATTAAAAAATATTATATAATTTTAAAATAAAAAATACGAATTAATAAAAAAATATTATTCTTCTTAATCTCAACTAATTTTGAAGATAAAAAAATATTAATAATTTTCTCATGATTAAAAACTGAGATAAATTTAATTTGATAAAAAAAATTAGTTAATTAATTTCAATAAATATATTATTATTATTCATTAATCTTTTATTGAATTTATTTATTTATTTATTTGATATTAAATTTAACAAAATAAATATTTTTACATATTATATAGAATTATAGAGTAGATCATTCAGACCTGCCTTTCAATTTATAAATATGGATCTTGGATTTATGAATGAAAATACTCCAAAAAACTCACAAAGAAAAAAGAAAATGAGTTAGACCAAAAAAAAAAATAGACAAAAAAAAAGTAATTAACTTGGACAGAAAAAAAAGTAACTTAGATAAATTTTTATTGTTGATATCTCAACCTCATATATGTTCTGTTCAGTAAAACAAAAATAAAATAAAAGTAAACTTTTTAGTTAGAGAAATAGCTAAATAATGATTAATACTTAATAGTCTCGATCTTAAAAACTGATATCGTTCACAACACAAACTATCGAGGATTCAAATTCCCTTCTCTCAATATATATATTTTTTCAAAAGCTCCTCTAAACCTCGGTCCGTCCCTGCTTACACTTTTGTCATTTCTCTATTTGCACGAGTGATAACAATGATGAAAATATTTTTTCTGGAGATAATTAATAGTACCAAACAAAACAAGATACGACGAATTACGTGGGTTATATATATTTACTTGTTGGAAAACTATTACTAAGCTTTTAGTACAAATTTCCTCCTTCATTATCTTGTTTTATTATACCAGCGCAGATCTCATTAATGGTGAGTACTGTCATCATGTTTCGTAATTTCTACCGTGCATGCATATAATAATCATTAATAATTTATCCTAAAGTCTTTCAAATGCATGATTATTATTACGAATGGAAACATTTGTACAGGCCAGGTAGTTTCTTTTTTAATTAATGTGTTTAGATATAATTTAAGTTTATGTTTTTTTTTTTTAAATAAAGAAAACTCAACACATTGAAGTGAAGTGGAGCAAGAACAATTAGATATAGAGATAAATAACATAATAAATTTTAAACCGCTGTCATATCCTACAGTGCCATCAACAACCCAAAGAATTACTGCTAGTCCATTCGTTGTAGCTCCAATACGTACGTCCTATGTTGTATGATCTTCACACCTAATTTTTTATGATTAAAAATTATGTTATTACGTTTCAACCAGATGTTCCAAATTACTGCAAAGAATCTAATCAACCACTTCTTTTTCTCTTGTTTGTTATAGTGGTAGCCAGTCCATGTCTCAAACATTTCTTTCATGGTTCCAGCAGGGATGGCCCAAGCCCTACCAAACGACTTTAACCGAGTGCACCAGATTTGTCAAGTTAACTCACAACTAAGAAATAAGTGCTGAATAGACTCTACCTCTTTGTTACCTAGGACACACATATTATCAGTTTGAATGATTACGCCTAACCGACTCAATCTTTCTTTAATATTTACTCTACCAATCAGCACAAACTATCCAAAAAGCTCAACTCTCGGTGGTACTACTTCTCTCCAAATAGAGCTTGTAAAATTATAACTCGTGATCTCGTTCGCCAAAATCTCCGATTGTACGACCTGCATAAAAGAGTTAATAGAAAAAATTCCTTTGTGCTCTAAAATTAAACATATCTAAAATATACGAAACTTATTTTTAACATGAATGAATATTTATTGTGCTCTGATAAAATTATTTTTTTGAGATCAATAAAAATTAAATTCTAGATATTTTATCTTAAAAGTTTTCATACTATATCTATATATTTTGAAAATTCAAATTAATAAATAAAGACATATAAATAATTGTATTTTACAATAATTATTGTCAATAAAACAAACTAAATAATAGTATCACAGGAAACAGAAAGAGTATATAACTTGATAGCTATATATGTATAATTGTATATAATTCTCAGCTAGTTTTTCCATCAAGAATAATTGACACAGAAAAATCTAAATTATGGACCTACATTCACGTGGTCTCTCGTTCGTCACTCATGATTTCATTTTCTATTTTATTATATTGTTGTCGATGCATCATTGGTTGATTCTGTGTGTGCAGCTAATTCATGTTCATGCTTCTTTAGGAGAGGCAATATTATTCTTTCTGATGAATTGAGTGTATATTTATTAATTAGAGAGTGGTTAACTACAATCTCAACTCATGCACCACTTTAAATGCTAGTAATTATAAATATATAATAAAAAATACTAGAAAATTAAACTTTTTTTTAATTACATCTAACTTAGTCAAATTTATATGCGTGTATTTTTTAATATTTTTTTTTCATTCATTTTTTTTCGTCTTATTGCTCTTTTTTATTTCTTTTCGTTATTTTTTTTCTTTTTTTTCTTTTTTATTATCATTAATTATCGTCATTTTTTTTCAAAATTTTAAAATATTATAAGTCCAGATCTTTGACAAATCTAAATCTTCGACTCACTCAATTAACAGATATATTTAAATATGTTTTAAATTCAAAAGATATATCAAATTTTTACAAATGACACAAAATATTACATCTCTTATATATTAGTCTAATATCACACAATAGACTCAATGTTAATAAAAACACATCATTTAATTAAAAATAATACATAAATTTTTTATAAATAGCAAAACAAATTTTTAAAAGTTATAAGTCTAAAATCTTAACTCATTCGTCGTATAAAATACAGTTAAATGTTTTTGAAATTAAAAAATATATCAATTTATTACAAATGATACATGAATATGACTAGACATCTTATATATGAATTCAATTTCAGTCAATCACTTTAATAATAAAAAAATATATTATTTTATTAAAAATGACACATAAAATTTTGGTAAACGACTCAAAAAGTCTTAAAAAGAATCACAAGCTAAGAAATTTTATGATAAATTCTAATTGGTTAAAAATTTTCTTATGTTACAATTAAAAAATTTTGGTGCTATTTTTGTTTCTGATAATTTTTAATTGGTTAAATTTTTTTGTCACGGTTAAGAAATTCCTGTGTCAAAATTAACCTAAGAAATTTTATGTGTCGCGGTTAAAAATTTTTGACACTATTTTATGATAAATTTTGCACAATTTAAAATTTTCCATCCTTCCTCCTCTTCTTCTTTGTCGTCATCTTCTTATTCTTTTTCTTCTTCATCTCCTCCATATTGTCTCATCTCATCATTCTAAGAGACTAGAGAGTGATGATTTTAGACGTAGACGGTAAGAACCCAATATTGTTGAATTAAATGTATTTTAACTATATTGTTTTTTTACTAACTAATGTTGAATTACTTTGTCCGAAAAAATTTTATATGGGATAGAAAATATGATCTCTTGATTAGGAAGATTTATGACCACCGGATAGCTAGGTGACTTTAGGAGATATTATAGGACGTTCATGAAGGACACGACCATCTCACGACATGGCTTTGTCCAAATATTAAGAAGAAACTGGACGTCCATTTTAGTACTAATGAGGGGTTTTAGCGTTGCCGTCTGACGAACAGAACTAACAAGATATCACTGAAGTTGTCAAAGTATACCGGTGGGTCGGTGACTTTCATGAAGACGAAGAGCAGGACAGTATGTAGCTTGCTAATTTTTGTTAATTATAACTTGAATTAATTGTTACTTAATTTATTTTATTAGTTGGTTTCAATACGTGTAGTCTAAGTCGTTGGAAGCCAGGGTGAAGGGATATTGGCGAAGACCTTCAAGTATACCCATATGTTGAAGACCAACATGGAGAGATTTGATGATAAATAGTTTGGGACTCATTATGTGAGTTTTAATTAATTCTAAGTTTAAAAATGTATTCGGTTTAAAGTCAATTGACTGTCATTCTAATACCAACGTGTATGATACACAGGAGGACTACCTGCAGAGATTGGAAGTCGCGACCCAGCAATCTCAGCCTAGTGGGGACGACCCTGGCTCTGATGCCTCAGTCGTAGATCCTGATAGGGTTTGGCGTGAGATTGCCTCTGAGCCCTACAAGAATCACGTCTATGGGTTGGGATCGTTCTTCACCAGCGGCTTCCGCACCTCCACACAGACAACTTCATCTGCCTCTGCCTCTGCTACTAGCCTTACCGATTCCGAGGAAGTTGTCGATTTGAAGGAGAAAGACAGAAAGTGTAGAACCTCACACAGGAGCTTCACCAACAAGTTTAGTAATCTGAGAAGAGGTACAACGAGCTTCTTGCATGCATGGAAGACACTGTTACTATTAGGGCAGAGCTGACGGAGAAGCTAGAGCTGCTAGAGCGTTTGCGAGACCAAATGGCAGTGTACAATGATCAAATGCACGCTGGAGGCAGTGACACTGCTGGTACCAGTGATAGAACTACTGATGGGGCACCGATATTAACACTTAATATGTTGCCTCAGTAGGGAAAAGATGACGACGACGATAATTACCAGGATCTATAGGGTTTAGGGATTTAATTTATTTGATGTATATTTCATTGTATTTTACTTCTTTGACTTTTTGTGATATTCAGATCCTTGAGATTTAATAAAATCATTAGTTGATTTCTAGTATTTAGATTAGATTTTAGGCACTAATTTTGTAAAATAAAAATTAATTTGACTACTAATTGTGTAAAAAAAATTGCATTTTGTCGGATTTACTAGGAGAAAAATCCGACGGTAAATGGATGCCACAAAACATAATATGGCGCCAAAATTATCGTTGAAAAAATTTGACGGTAACCAACTGCTTATTTTCGTTGTATTAATTACAAAATTTGACGCAAAATCTGTCGGTAATTAGCGTCGGATGAAATAATCCGCCGGTAAATATTTTCTGGCTTCGTTTATACTATCAAATGCATTTCGACGGTAAACGAATTATCGGCAGATTCAAAAGATAAATCCATCTATAAATCCGGCGGTACTCAGCATTTTTTTTGTAGTGAACGAAAAAGAAATGTAATTTTTGTGAGTTTGGACTAATCTGGTTAGACTTGGTTAGCTGACAAAAATATTTGAATATGTAGCGGGGTCAGTATATAATTAGGGTATATCCTTCGTCATAATTAAATATGTCATATATATCCAACTTAGATTAGTTGAGTGGTCAATTCACTCGTCTGCTTAAGTAAGTGTTGAAAATTTAAATCCTACCTTATGCATATAATAATCTATTGACTAACAACAAAAACTCTTAAATAGAACTCAAATCGGTAATGAATTTGTCCTTGATAGATAAAATTGGTGGATATTATAGAAAAAAAATGTCATATATTCTTTATCCGTCAAAGTAATTTATTTTAACATATGCGTAATTATATTTATAAACACTTTTATACTCTGACTCAGTTATATTTTGAATTGTTATCGATTCGATTTTTTCTTATTAGTTTTGTAGACATATGACTGGTGAAGAATACTGGTGATACAAATTTGAATTTGACGATTCTATATCTACCGGCGGTCTCAATTCAGCATTTACATCCCTAATTAAATCCTACCAAGCCGAAAAGTTTAGTAGTTTAACACCGGAAGTAAAATCAAATGCAGCTTCTTATTAGTTTCATTGTAGTTTGAGAATAATAATAATACATATGAGTTTAGAATTTTTTTTTTTTATATAGATGATTTATAAACACTTTTATAAAACTTCGTTGAACCGAGAAGTATACAGAGTTAATTAAGGTCAAAGTAGTTTTTCAAATTGGTCGAGTATACTAAAATAACTACCAATATTTCAATTGCATTAATTACGAACAAAAGTGTATTATATAATTATATTAATCTTTTAATTTTGTATTCATGTCATAAAATTATTTTTTTAAAAATATTTAAGCTGATATAAAAATATATATAAATAATTATATGTCTAATAAATTAAAATCTTGACAATTATTTTAAAACACACAATTAATTTGGTAGACCATTTTAAAACCTAACTTAAAAGTATATAACTATTCATTGATCTTAGTAAGTTGATTAGTGCTGCTGCGCTATGAACTCCCCTAATTTTGTTACATGAAAAACAATGCATGCATGACCTAACCCTTATAAAAATTTAGAAAGAAAAAATAAATAAAAAAGAAAGAAAGATATGAAAGCGGAATGGTTCTTACCTAAGCGCGCAGGTATGCATGACTCATGATCCATGCTTTATATATATTGCATGCATGCATCAAACATTATTTTGATATTTTCTGTCTCTCTTTTCAATTCAAACTAACAACACAAATTTGTCTTTTACGAATTAGTTATGGCATTCAACATGCTTTTCTATCTCTCTCTCTCTTTTTTTTCTTTTTTATTTAAAGAGAAATCTACCTCTCTTTTTTTGTTTCTTTATTTGTATGTATTAACTTATGTATGTTGTGCTTCTTTAATTTCTTCACTCGATCACGTTTTCTTAATTTTATAATATATATATACACGCACACAATTATATATTATGTCCCCATCTATCTACCTAGCTAAGTTCCACTCGTGTGTATCTTTCTCGTCAACACTTAACAACTTAGTTATGTTTCCTTTTTCTTTTCTTTTGGGTCATGATTTTGTATAGTGCTCTTCAAACTTTAAAACCAATCCCAATTATACCTAATTTTCTCATTAATTATGGAATTTTCCAACTTAATTTTCAATAAAAGAGTACACCGAAAGCATGTAGCCAAGGGTGAATGGGAATCAAATTTGATTGGATATATATGGCCAAAATCTCGATCTAATTCGTACTAAAATTATCGGACTGGCCAATATTTATATTTTTTTAAATTTGGATTGGATCAAATATCATATATATTCATAAAACATAAAAAATATCTTTAAAAAATGTATTTTGATTGAAAAAATATCAATATATAAGATTTCTTTTTTTATCTTTTTAAATATGCTTATTCCTAAAATATTATTAAACATATTTTTTTTAAATAATAAAAATAAAATAATACAATATATATGATAATTATTAATTGAAATAAGATATAAATAAAATATTTATTTATTTACTTATTTTTTTGCAGATCCGTGAATATGCGGATATCTACTTAAAATAAGCAATCTAGTTTTAATAGTGTGTGAATTGGATATTCGATCCAATAATCTTATAAATTGGTTCAATATTCATAATTTTTAGATCAAATTCAGATAAAATATTGCTGAGATCAAATCTAATCTATAAACATATTTTTTTATATAAGAAGAATAATAAAAAAAAGATAAACAAAAGTGGAAACATATACAATACAATCTTTACTATATATATACTATATGCCAAACCTTGGTAGCATTAGAATCTGTGCTCAAATTAATTTACTTCAACAATAAAGAAAAGCAGTGTGGAAACTTAAAGATCTGGTCATAGTCAATCAAAGTAAGGTATTAAATGATTATTTAGCAGTAGTATGCTTTTTCCCCCTTTTAATATCTTTTCAAATATTCAAAACTCATGAATCTATAATTTCGCCCAAATTCGGTAAAGTCGTTAGGAAAATAATTTTTTTAATGCTAGGTCGTTTAATTTTTTTTTAAAAAATATTTAGAGCCATTATTTTACCTAAGATTTACCCAATTTAATTATGAAAAAGTCTAAGGAGTCAAATACAATATAAATCAATTCAAACTAATTTTTTGTACTTTTAATTTTAAAATTCAAAAAATTAAAATAATAAAAAGTTGTTTTTTTTTTAAATAACAGACCTCATGTTTTTCAACTAGTTGGTTCTAATTAATTACCTCCTAGTTAATTCTCTAATAGAACCGGTTTGTTATTTTCTCCTTTCCTCTTTTTTTTTCTTCTCTTTCTTTTGTCGGTTAGAAATATTTTTTTTGTGGATTACTAGTTAGAAAAAGAAAAGTTGATTCCTTTCTTGAACCGATCAAGCATTTTACATATAAGAAATGGTATTTTGTGAAATGGATATTGGTATAATTCTCCCGTGAACAACGAATCTTGTATATGTAGAGTCAAGAATCGAAAAGTTCTTTTTTTCTGTGGGCACCTGCACCATATACACCTTTAAAAGTAGTTTTAATAGGTTAAAAAAAAATCATATTGTCTACAAGAACAACTAATTCAATAGAAAGCAACTAATCATATAAAAACCTTAATTATTGAGGGGAGTTCTAAAGTTACGGCTAAGTTGATTTTATCCCTGTGATCTTAAGGTTATAGAATTAATTCATATAATCAGCTATTAACTTTTGCATTAGACTATCAATAAATTTTATTGAGGAAGCATGCCTAAATTTATAAACACAATCAAAAGATTGATGATTCCGGTATTAATTTGTTTACCTGATTTTGATTAATTGTGGCTTTTTAATCTCTCTCAATCAAAATATTTTGTATCAATGATAAAACTCAATAACAACTTCTTTGATAGAAAAAGATGGCCAAAGGACTTTGATATATTAGAGTCTAAAATTCTTAAATTATTATTTATATTTTGATATAATTCTTATAAAATTTTAAAATTTAAATATAATAAAATATCTAATTTTATTTTTATTTGATTCAAATTAAAAATAATAATAATTTATTCAATTTATAACATCTTAATAAAATATATTAAAAATTATACTTTCTTAACATCTTAATCGTGTGTTGAAAAGATAAAAAAAACATCGTATTGACTATATTTTTTTTATATTTGTTAGCATGAACATAAAGATTTTATATTTATTTAATAAAAATATTATTTTCACATTAAAATCAATTATCAAAATTAGTTATTATGTATTTTAGTATTGTGTAGTTTAATTTATTTTTAATATATATTATATTTTAATATATATTTATCATAGTTGAAAAATTATATTGACTAATTTTTATTATTTTTTCATATTTATCGAATAATTACAAGGCTGGCTACTTGCTTTTTTCACCGCTGTAAGATCACTTTGAGTGAACTACATTCAATATATAAGGTCAGGTTGATCATTAGTAGTTGGGAGGAAAATTATTTTATCTCCTATTTTGTTTGAGGATAATTAAACAAAAAGTGAAGTGTGCATATTTACTTTTACACCTTAATTATTCTTATATTTTCTTGATAAGTGTGTTAGTCATATGTTAATTAAAAAAATGTGTTATTTATATTTTTATGAGTTGATGAACAGAAAAAAATTAAAATTACTAATTTATTATATTTATTTTGAATTTTAAAAACAATTTTAGTAAATATTATTGTTATAGTTTCTGCTCACTAAAAATAATTTTTATTTTGTTTCCCTAAATATAATAACTGTTATAATTTATGATATTTTTTAAAAATAAAAAATAATTTAAAAAATAACAACAATATATACCAAACACCTCCTTGTGTATTGCATGCAAATTTCTATAGCCGAAAAAACTGAAAAAAATCTTTGTATTTACATTGAAGATATTTAAGATTTCAAAGTAGTTATTTTATTCTATATTTATAATGTTGGAGATATGATGTGCAGTAATGATATATCTCAAAAGCACAGCCAAATGGCAGTGCTACTGTACATCAAAGATAAGATATTATTGAGATTGGAAAAATATGAAATTGAATTATTGTTTATATCCAATTTTAGAAATCCATATATGGATATATATGACCTTCCCAATTGGTGGTACCAGCTGGACCCCTTAACCAATGAGGAACTGACTTGTCCCTTATCCCATTGATACAATCGATGCACCACATTTAAATTCATGAATATCAAATGAATTATTGATAAATGGTAAAATATATTTTTTGTTTTTAAAATTTGACAAAAATTTTAAAAATATTTTTAAGTTTTATTTTGTTTCAATTTTATTCTAGAAGTTTTTGATTTGCATCAAATATATTCTCAATGATTAAATTTTTAAAAAATTTAAGACTAATCTAACAATAATACATGAAAATTATGTTTGATTTGTTTGTATTGAGGGTTGTTCTTATGAAATTATTGTTGAATTGATCTTAAATTTTTTAAAAATTTAGCCGTTAGGAATATATTTGATACAAATAAAAAATTTTTGAGACAAAATTAAAATAAAATAAAATTTAGGAATATTTCTAAAATTTTTGTCAAAATTTAAGAATAAAAAATATATTTTATTTTTAATAATAATATGAAAAAAATTTTAAGTATCGATATTTTAGTAATTCTAGCCATTGATTTTAAATAAAATATTATATATATAAATTAAAATAAATATTTAAAAATATAAAATACTAAAATAAATATTTAAAAATACTAAAAAATTCTGTCAACAAATCCTAAAACCTCATATGTGCCTCACAATTATTATCCCGCCTTGTGCATGCAGCAATCCATTGGCCAGCGACAAACCTTTAAATGGAGTTCAGTACCGCAACGGATTAGTCCTTAACCTGCCGGGTTGGGGGATACCGTGGGAAACCAAAAAAAAAAAAGTACAAAAAGATAAAGCCCAATTATTCCCTCAACGGGTTTAATCGTTTAGGCTCCGTTTGGTTGGTGGGTGGTAATAGTAATACATAAGACATAGACATAAAGACATAAAATGATATAGACACATTAGTACATAAAGTCTTAAACTTGTTTGGTATTTAAGTACATGACCTTGCATTCAAATTACAATTTTAATAAAATGACACTAATAACCCTACCATCATTATCACTTCTCTATCTCTAAATTCAAACACAAAATAACTTATTTATAAGCTACTTTTAATATAACTACTATTTATTATTTAAGTTATTTTTTAAAAGGAGTTTAATTAAGCTATTTACCTAAATTGAACCTTAATAGGTTTAACTGATTATGAAAATGATACAATTTTTCGTTACTGCTACCACGTATCAGTATCACTTTAAAAATAATTTCTCATGCAAATTTTAATTTTAAATGAGTTTAGTTATTATATAGATCAAAACTGATATCTAAAAAATATTTTATTAGAGTTATGAAACTTAAGAATTATGTATGAAATTTAGGCACATTCAAAGAATCTTATTTTGATTCTTATCATTTTTTGTCCAAATTACTTAAAATGTAAAAATAGAAAAAAATGAAACTCAACACATAATAGGAAACTTAATTTTGTTCTTTTCAATCTTTTATTTAAATTAAATTAAATGCAAAATCTTGAAATTATGACTAAAATCTATGCGCATAGAAAGAACTTTATTTTGTTCTTTTTTATATATTATTTTCTTATTTAAGATAGGGAGCCACTCACATAAAGACGCTTAAAACGTCTTTTTTTAAAGACGCTTTTTAATAATTAAAATTTAACCTATATAATCGATCAAACTGTGTTATTTTTGTCAAAACTAGACCAAACAAACTGATTTAACCGAAAGATCGATAAATCAAATCTTGAATCGATCTAAATTAATATTCTTTTTATAGAAAATGGCTATAATACTTTTATTATAAAAAATGACTAAAATATTCTTATTATATATATATTAATTTTGAAAATCTTAAATTCTAATTCAATGATGGCTTAAAATATATAATAGAAATATTTTAAGTTATTTTCCATAATAAGGGTATTATAGTCATTTTTATAAAAAATATTAATTTAAATTGGTTCAAGGTTTGATTTATCAGGTTTTTTGTTAAATCAATTTGTCTAATGTAATTTTGACAAAAATAACAAAGTTTAATTGATTATATGTATTAAATTTTTAATTAATAAAAAATATTTAAAAAAATGTTTTACATATTTTTATTTGAATGGCTCTTTTATTATATATTATTTGAAATATTTAGTAACTAAAACAATAAACTAAAAATAATAAAAAATTATTTTATTTAATATTTATTAATTATTATAATAATAAATAAATATTAAATAAAATAAATTCTGATTTTTTTTTTGTTCCCTAATATTACCGGTATACTATATAGTGCTACATTGAGACAGACTTCTATTCAAAGCCTATTCTATGCTTGTTGTATTCTATACCTAATAATGGAAAAAAGATGTACATTTTAATTTGTAGTTTGGCACAACATACATATTTTCCTTCATAGGATTTGAAATTTGATTAAAGCTAGAGCCTCTCCTTTCTCTATTAACTTTCTTATGTACAATAATGATGGTCATTATCTCTTATGATACTCAATTGTTGTTTAAAGTGTGGTTACAGCTAGCTAGACAAATAGATAACTTGATTTTAACTAATAATCTGACTCGAGTTTTAAATTGGTTTACTTATAAAGAAGTAAAAATCACCTTTTAACACCACTAGTGATCTTATGCACACAGATAATTTCACATAATTAATTAAATAGTATGCTATAAAAAATGTCTCCAAATTATTTATTCATAGGCAAAAATATCGCTAATTTATAAAAACGATAAAAATACTTTTAAAATATTTTAAAAGTATTAAAAGTGCTCGAACGTGAAAAAAGATTATTTATGTTGATAAAATAAACATAAACAATAAATTTTAGTATGCTTATATTTATGGTAATTATGATCATTATATAAGTATAGTTAAAATTAAAATTATATTTTTTTAATAATATTATTAAATAATAAAAAAGTATTATTTTAATTTTAATAATATTTTTTAAAATATCATAACTACTGTAACCACCATAATATATACATATTAAAATAATCCAATATAAATTTCACTATTTAAAAATTCTGAGATGGGAGACGACTATATAAATATTATCGTTTTCCGTCTTAGCTTTTGATGTTTTTTTTTCACTATTTTTTTTATTATCATTGTTAAAAAAAAAAAGAGAACAGTAGAAAAATGACTTGTATCTATTTAAGTTATATCGAATGATACAATATAAAAGGATATTTATAAGTGTTAAAAAAATTGAAATAATAAAGATGTAATATCTTATAATAAATATTTAAATATACTAAATAATACTAATTGATCTAATTAATCTTAATTATACTCTAATAATCACAAATAAAAGGTATATATGTATTTAAATAATTTGAAAGCACCTTTTGTGTTTTACTCTTAATAAAATTCCTAATACTAATCAAGAATGTAATTAAGCCAAACAATTTCCACCTCGTAATGCGTCAAAATATGCTTTCTTCCATCCATTATCATTTTCTGTACGTGGTTGTCACCATTGAGCCTGGCATAACATTATTTCTAGTACACTATATATTTTCTTTTACTTGTTATTATCATACATTGGTTTAAGAATATACTAAGATGTGTTACTATAAACATAAAGAAACCAAAGGAGTCTTGAGCAAATTAAGTTGTAATTTAGCTTCACACTATTCTAAGGGATTTAATTTGCTAGACATTTTATTTTTCTTTTTTTGCATGAGACACATAAAATGCCTCGGAATCATAGATACTCAATAACTTTTGTATCTTTGCAGCATATAATACAAGGTAACACCGTCGTATACGAAAAAGGCCAGAAATTTTTAACAAAATTTAAATTAGTTTTTATGTACCTTGTACAAAACTTGCATAACCTTTTTAGCTTTTAGGGTTGTTGTACTTATCCAAATTCCAAACTTTGCAAGCTTTGAAAAAAGCATTGTAATAATTTTTGAACTCTTAGATTAAAAAACAAAGTTGTAAGGACTGATTAGTGATTAGGGTTGAATTTTCAAAACAATCAAGAAAAATAACAACAAACAGATTTATGTATCTGACCCATATCCAAATTCCAAGCTTTTGCAACCTTTGACAAAAGCACTGTAATAATTTTTGAACTCTCGATTAAAAAACAAATTTGTAAGGACTGATTAGGGTTGAATTCTAAAAACAATTAACAAAGATAACAAACAAATTTATGTATTTGACCCAATTATTTTAAGAGTACAACAAGACGATCGATTATTTTTTAGCCAATACCAGCCCTTTTCTTAATTATATTTTAATAATGTTATTTATACACTAAAATTAGTTACAAAAATCAGTCACTAATGATGTATTTATGTAAAAATACATGTATGATTTAATTTATTTTTAATGTGTATTTAAATTCCAGTATGTATTTTATACTAATGACTAACTTTAGTGAATGATTTTAGTGTACACGTAGCATAATTCATAATATTTTTATTCTATATTTTGAATTCTAATCTTAAACTTTTCAAAAAGTGAGAGTAAAAAAAAAATAGTTTTACAATAAAAAATTGACTAATATTAATGGCTAATTAAAAATGGGTTCACCCCTGTACTTATTCTTATTACAAACCTTCCACTATAACAAAAATTGACTATTATCAATAAATTTACCAACGACAGTTAAACTATTAATAAAAAAGTGTGATCATTGGTATAAATTTTACCGATGGCTCAAAACCGTTGATAAACTAAATTAATATTAGCGACGCCTCAGGTGTCGGTAAAATACGTTGCTAAATTTAAAAAAATATATAAATTAATTTTACCAATATAATATTATTTGATAGAGACGAAGAGACACTATTATCTCCGACATAAATCTTAATCATGTATATTTTTATTTTGAGAAACTTACCGAATACAATAATATATTAGGCTTTTATTTTCATCACACATTGGAATAAACCAAATATACGCCTGAGTTTATCCGTAAATTTAATTTGGAGAAAAAGAAGGTAGTAGAGTGTTGTGGACAAGAGTGAAGAGGGTCTGTTGGAGATTAATCCTAAGGTGAAAACTCAATTGTAGTCGACTTCACGATGGCGAAATACAAAACAAAAAACACACTATATTTTTAGAAACTACGTACTTAATTAATCTAATAAGATTATTAGTGATATAAAATGACTTATTTTTTTATTCATTCTTTCATATACACTTATTCACACTATATTTTATAATAAATATAGAAGGAATAAAAAAACAATAAAATAAAGAGTTACACAAACTCTTTTTTTTTTAATTTTAATTTGTTGAACAAACAAATTATAGATAATAAGTGACCATGTCCCAATAGTCTCAACTCTCAACCATGCCCAGGTATGTGTGAGACAAATAATAATGTTGGTTGGCAAGAAGCAAAAAAAATTCAATAAAAAATAATATATATCATAAGCTAAGGTTGTGATGAACATTGATGGTGTCTAATGGGCTTCTTGGCTTTTTGGTTGGTTAACCTACAAAACTGTTCAAGGACAACCTTTGTGTTTGTGTTTAACATGGCCCTTTAATACAACAGAAATGAGAAAACACTCCAACACCCTTGTCTACAGTTTCTACCACTTTAATAATATTGTCCCTCTCCCTCATATTTTAGTCACTTCACAAGTAATTATACTATAATTTATAATTAATCTTATTATTAGTATTACTACCTCTTCTCTTATTCAGTGGATATTACACTACAC
Organism: Arachis duranensis; assembly: GCF_000817695.3. NCBI lineage: Eukaryota > Viridiplantae > Streptophyta > Magnoliopsida > Fabales > Fabaceae > Arachis > Arachis duranensis. The sequence continues at coordinate 104,065,818 of NC_029776.3, forward strand.
CCCTTCATTATATCTGTATAATTGTTGACGTTTTAGCCCTTCCAAAAGGGGAAACAAAAGAATTGCTTAAATACTCTTTCCAGTGTATAGTGTGGATTTGTAATTGCTTAAATAGCTATTCCAACAGTTAATTTTAAGAAAGAATCAATTTATTTTAGCAACAGATAAGTTTTAAATAACATAATATACTGTATTAAAATACATTAAAAATCAGTACAGAATATATGTATTTAAATACAAATATAGCATCTTTTATATGTATAAGAGAGTTGAAGTGAGGTGAAAGAGTCCAAAAAGCCCCTCTATATAAAACCCCCCACAAAGAATGGTTTCCAAACCCCCCTCCATTCATTCTTCAAAAAAACTCACTTTTTCTTTGTTCCCACCCCCCAACAAAAAAGCGTTCTTTTCCCACTTTTACACACATTCACAAAGGAAACAAGAAAGAAAAGTATAACTATGTGTCAGGTAACAACATCTCATGATCTCAACTCTCCAAACATGAACACCAACACATTGACACTACCATTGATCTCCAAAGGAGCAGCAGAAGAAGAAGAATCTCAATCTGAATCAGAATCAGATAATAGTAACATCTCAGAGTCATTAAAGGAATTAATATCAATATCAAAGATAGCATTTCCAATGATACTGACAGGGCTATTACTGTATTGCCGTTCAATGATCTCCATGCTGTTCTTAGGACAACTTGGGGAGCTAGCCTTAGCAGGAGGCTCACTAGCACTGGGCTTCGCCAACATCACCGGCTACTCGATCCTCTCCGGCCTAGCCGTGGGAATGGAACCCATCTGTGGACAAGCCTTTGGTGCCAAGAAATTCAGGCTTTTAGGCCTATCCTTACAAAGAACCATTCTCTTGCTTCTCTTGACTTCAATCCCAATATCACTCCTCTGGCTCCACATGAAGCAAATCCTTCTTCTTTGTAACCAAGATGAGGCCATAGCCATAGAAGCACAATCATATCTTCTCTTCTCAATCCCTGACCTCATAGCACAGTCTTTTCTTCACCCTTTGAGGATTTATCTCAGAACACAGTCAATTACTCTGCCTCTAACACTCTGTGCCACTTTCTCTATTCTCCTCCACATACCAATCAACTATCTCCTTGTTTCTCACCTCAACCTTGGAATCAAGGGCGTTGCGCTTAGTGGGGTGTGGACAAATTTCAACCTTGTTGCTTCTTTGCTTCTCTATATAGTCCTCTCAGGAACTCACTCCAAGACATGGGGTGGATTCTCTTCTGAGTGCTTCACAAAATGGAAGCAGCTCTTGAATTTGGCAATCCCAAGCTGCATTTCTGTGTGCCTTGAATGGTGGTGGTACGAGATCATGATCTTGCTGTGTGGTCTGTTATTGAATCCAAGAGCAACCGTAGCTTCAATGGGGATTCTCATCCAAACAACATCGCTGCTCTACATTTTTCCATCTTCTCTGAGCTTCAGTGTTTCCACAAGGGTAGGGAACAAGCTAGGAGCACAAGAGCCTTCAAAGGCGAAACTTTCGGCCATTGTAGGACTCTCTTGCAGCTTCATTTCCGGTGTATCAGCACTGGCTTTTGCTCTAACTGTTAGGAACATGTGGGCAAGCATGTTCACAAGGGACAAAGAGATTATAGCATTGACATCAATGGTGTTACCAATTATAGGTCTTTGTGAACTTGGTAACTGTCCTCAAACCACAGGTTGTGGTGTTCTTAGAGGGACAGCAAGGCCTAAAACAGGTGCTAACATCAACTTGGGTTGCTTCTATCTTGTGGGAATGCCTGTGGCAATTTGGTTAGGCTTCTTTGCTGGCTTTGATTTTCAAGGTTTGTGGCTTGGCCTACTTGCTGCTCAAGGCTCTTGTGCTGTGTCCATGTTGGTTGTTCTTCTTAGAACTGATTGGGATTTAGAAGCTCAAAGGGCTAAGAAATTAACAGCTTCATCACCATCTGTTGGAGGAGTTTGCAATGATGATGATGATAAGAACAAAGATGTTTATCATCATCATTATGATGCAGACAACAAGTTACCCAAACCTCAAAGCAAGGAAGATTCTTTCTCATCTAATAATTCAGATGAACACCAACACTCTTATTGGGTTTAATTAGTTTTCCTTTATCTTTCTTTTTTTGGTACATAGAATTTAAGGGTGTTCCACACCAATTTAGCTCACTAAGATCTAAAGATATCTTCAAACTCAATGGCTTGGTTCTTGTGAGAGATTGTGAAAAAGAAAAAAAAAATATTTGGGGAATTTGTCTTTAGCTGTATAGGGGAGTGGCAGGTAGAGACAGAGGATAACTTTTTTATTTGATGGAATTTTATTTTTATTTTTATTTATTTTTAGGATGAGAAGAAAGAAAAAGGGTGGGAAAATTCTGCATTTTTTTGCAGTGCATTGATTAAATGTCATGGGAAGAAGTAAAAGGAGATTGTGGAAGGGAGTAACAATTATTTCTGTAACGTACTCTTTTATTTTTTTGCTCTCAGCTTTACTCAGAAGAACAGACACTGATTTTCTTCATCATTGCTGATTTGTTAGTTCCTTTAGTTTTTGTACCACAACACAATTCACGTTTTTGTCTTCTTCTTTCTCTTTTGTTTGTGTCCCTTATAACAAGAACACAAGGCCTTGCAAAACAGATAATATACCATCTTGACTAAATTTCAATCTTCTCTATCTGTTTCTTGTACTACTTTTACAAATTATGTGAATACTATCAAGTGGGAAAAATAGTTTTTATTGTTTCAAAAATAAATCAGATTTCAGAAAACATTTCTTTTATTGTCATCAATTGACTTTGGGACTTAGGACCCAAGAGTCGTTGTTTAAAATTTTGGGACATGTAATAAATTTACATATCAATGTTCATAAAATAATGTACTATATCATGGCTAAAAATTTTAATATGAAAGAATCATGGGTATATGCTAAAAAAATGATTCTAACTATGTAATTGACGTATATATGGGAGTAATAATATCAGAATTAATGAACTTTTTGCTCTCAAAAAAATTACTTTTTGCTCCTAACAAATTCTCTCTATCCATATTTTTGTATTAAACTATTTTAGTCTACCTTTTCATTTATTTAAAAAATAAAAAGTGTTATATTGCTCCACCTATATTAAAATTTGAAACCTAGTTACTAGCAGAATTATTTTTTTTCTTTCTTTCTCTAATCTCTAACCAATGTCTCTATTTAGCTTCTGAATTTATTGTGCATGCTGCTAATCAAAATCTTTGGTCTTTTGACTGCACCGCCCACAGAAATTCAAAGTTCAAACTATAACCCAAATTGAACCTTTTGTGTCAAATAAATTATGAAACATGGGTTGTTTTGTGAATATGATTAGGCAACTATTTGAAACTTGAAAGAGAAGTGCCTTTTACTATCCACAATTAATCTCATGGTCCTCACCTTCACTTAAACATGAAACATGCCAGTGATGTTAATCAAATTCACCTCTCTTTACACTTATATAAAGCAAAGAAAAAATCAAAAAATAAGAAAACAAAATCGGTTTTCCCCTCTTCTGATCTTTACAAGTTGGCATTATATATGGAATTGCTATCAATTTATATCACAAGATCACTCATGAACACATTAAATTAAATAAAGGATATATTAATGCATGCTTTAATACTCAAAATGAATTGGGATTTGTCTTAAAATTATCAAGTACACTATTGCTCCTTTCAATCCTGAATTGTTTAATGTATACCAAGGGATGAAGGGAGTATTAGTCTTAATCAAGCATCAAGAGAGTTAAGATTTTTTTTTCTCATAGGATTGAAAAATGTTTAGAAGTAGTAGAACTTAGGTCAAACACATTGGTATAGGTCATCATCAATTAGCAGAGCATTTTAATAATTATCAAAGCAAAAAAAAATTAATTTGGTTGCAATTGCAAAAATTAAAGGCCGGCTGCAACATAAGTGGTCTGACTTGGTCTCCTCTCCAGATTTTATGGTTAATTGGGACATTTTTATGTGCTTGGTGGATTTAATTTGATCTTGGTACCACTGTATCAAAACTTTTGGTGGGCATGATGTGTTCTTTTTACTATTAAATAGAATATGATGCAACATAAAAGAAATGACCATTAGTTAAGCACAAAAAATGGGAAAAGGGAAACACTTTCTTAGTGGGGATAAGCAGAGGAATTGATGCAAGATTCAGATGATTTTTTTTAAAAAAAAAAGAAAGAGGAAGAAGGAGGAGGAGGAGGAGATTATAAAGGGTAGTGCAAGTTGCACCCAACAAGTTGCAAAATTGATTTAATGGGGTGAAGCAGATTCTGATGAGGAGTCAGCTCTAAGACTTTGAAAGGTGTGGGGGGCAACAAAATCTTCACCCTCTTTGCTTAGCTTTGTTGCTTTCATTATTAATTAATTGAATGAAAGTAGTAATAATAAGGATGACACCTTTTCCTTTTCTTTTTTTTTTCTGAGTAAAGTGATTATTAGATTTTCAATGATTTCGACTTTGAATTAATTAGTTTTTGACAAAAAAAAAGTGTCAATTAGATTCTTTACGATAATAAAAGATAAATATGTATATTCTTTCGTTAGTAGATAGTACAAAACGAAATAGAGTTGTCTATGTATTTCGTTATCTACAGTGGTACGTGTTTCTTTGCTGTCACATGGACATCAAAACGACGTAGTTTTAGACGGTAAAACATTTATTATCTTTTGAGTTTTCATATAATGTTCATCAATTGTTCTCTATTTATCACGAATCCGATAAAAAATAGGTGAAATTTTGTTCCAAAATTTATTATCTACGTGACGATCTTTTATAAATAAATACGTCATAGTAGATAACAATATATATAAGTACTACCGTTAAGTTTTATATAATAAATTGATAAAAAGACATCGCATGTCTACCGTTTGTTATCGTAAAATTAAAGACCAAATTAATATTTGTTTGGTTTAGGATTTAATTATCAGTCAACTCATTTTTTTTATTTTAAAAAATTAAGGTACATAGATTAATATATACAAGCTTGAAATTTCAGGATCAAATAAAAATTTTTTTTGGTCCCCCACCCAGGACCCCTTCTTTTGTTTTCTGAAAGTGGGAATGAAAATGAGATGAAATAATGTATGCATTATTCTGCTACAATATAATCAACATTCCTTTTCTATGGACCTTATACTAAAGGATAAGTAGATAATTTTAATAAATTGAATTATCATTTGGGTTCTGATTATTTTTCACTTTTTATTTCTTGTTTCAATAAAGGGTGACAGAAAATATCTATGGACATAATTTCTCTCTCGTTTCTTTAATTTCTTTTTATTAACGAATTGGTTAGTGATACACAGGCTATTGGACCAAGAATATGTGCCAAAAGTGCATTGTTATTATGGCTTGATTTTTTTTTTTTTAGTTAGGTCAAAT
>NC_029776.3:104071286-104073415 GCF_000817695.3 Arachis duranensis
TAGGTCAAATCTTCTTTTTCATATTATTTATATATATGAGCTTGCTCTAGCATCAAACAATAGTGCTACTCATTTAATCATAATAATCCAAGTCAACAAGATAATATTGTTAGAGCATCCCCTGCTGCATGATGATGATTAAGAAACAATTTAGAGAAAGTTAGTTGCTTAATTTAGTTTTTATAAGTTCATCTATCTACTAAACTGATGTTGGATAATATATTTATATAATAATTTGTCAAGTCATAAGTCATAAATCATAACCGACAGATAGAATTTGTCAGCCAAGATTAATTGAAATTTTAATAATGTTGAAAAGGAATAGACTGAAGTTTATTATTATTTATTATATATGATGATAACTTTTTTGTTTCATCTAACTCGTTGTTAATGACTCACATCATGTTGATCTGAGTCATACCATAGGCATATCATGATTATTAATTAAGTGAGAGATAAGAATATGTGTCATTTGGAATTAGGAAAATTTCTATGGAAATCTACAAATACTACACCTTAATTAGAGATTAGAAACATGCTTAAGTGAATAATTAAATTTATGGACCTAAATAAATGACAAAAGTAGATACAGCAATAAATAGGGCTGCACATGGATCGGATAATATCCGCATATCCGTGGTAATTATCGTATCCGATCCGAATTTTGTGGATATTATCCTATCCGCAGAGCCATTAGATCGGATCGGATCCAATCCGCACTACAATAGGATCGGATTGCGGATTTGGCAGTGATATCCGCGGATCCAATCCGCAAATCCGCATATCCGCACATCACATATAAATAACATAGTTTAAGAAAATAAACTCTAATGTGATATGAATTTTGGTGTGTTGTTTTATGAATTTTATGATATCTTGTTTTTTATTTTTTATATTGTATTTCAATTTAGAATAATTAAACTTAAATCTTGTGTTATTATTTTTTTTATTCAAAAGTACTTTTATTAATAATATTTTAGAATTAAATATATTTAAACGGGTGAAAAATAATTTTTCTTTTGTAAAAATAGCCAAATGGAATATAAAAACATTTTTCTTGAATTATGTGGATATACCCGATATCTGATCCGATCCGATCCGCATCGGATTCGGCTTGAAAAATTGCGGATATCGTATCCGATTCGATCTGATAATTGCAATGCGAATCAGATAGAATTTTAGGCTATATTTGATCCGATCCGATCTGTGTGCAGCTCTAGCAATAAAGCTATATACTTTTGTTATTTGTGATTCATTATTTGCGAAAAAAATATTTAGACAACTACAATTTTTAAATTAGATAGAGAGAATTAAAATAGATGTATACAGAATATATACAAGATTTCTCATAAATATGATTTAAATTATGTTTTTTATGAGCTGACATATCTTGAAAAAAAATATTTAAGCCGACTAAAACTTTATACCTAATCGAAAGTTGAACTGTAACAACTTTTAATATTCAATATTAAACTAAATGCCTTTTTATTTCACCAATTAATCTAATAATATCATTTATTAAATTAATATATATAAATTTAAAATATTAATCAAACTATATATATATATATATAATTCTTAAATTCAGGTGCTATTTAATTAGACTGGGCATGCAGCTAATCATGCCATGTATTTAGTAAAATGTATATTGTCTATAAAAAAAAGTCAATCATTAGGTGTCATCTGATTAGGCTTCCATTTTAGGTTTTATTAATTCTGGTTCACAGTTTGGTTTACAACACTAAGTACCTGCAATGCATGCATGCTTAAACGCATATTATTTTATTTCTTGATAACTTCTACTATTTAATTGAAATTCATGTTATACTTTTTATATTTATATCTTAAGGGAACTTTTGGGTACACAGCTAAGAGACTAAATCAATAATTTATCTGTGTAAAATACTTTATGTTATCAATTAATCATATTCTTTCAATAATTATAATAAAATAACATTGAATACTTTGCAATTTTAAATAAATGATTGAATGATAATATAATTAATAGTAGACATTATGGGGAACAATATACTCAAATTTTTTTAATTTTATTTAATCACACATTTTATCTCTGACGTTATATGTTTTTGTACTTAATAATAATAATAATAAATTTCTTTCTTAAAGTA
>NC_029776.3:104073876-104076063 GCF_000817695.3 Arachis duranensis
ATGATTATTGTTGTGGATGATGATTAAAATTGAAAAAGAATAATAAATTAAAATTGAATAATCACTCTATTTATTTTTTATTAATTTTTTGATATAATAAAAAAGAAATTTCTCAAGCTATCTAATATGTCTATATTATAGTTTAAAAATTAAATCGAAAAGACCTGCACTCAATTTTTTATCAAATTCTCTAATACAATAGAAAAAAGACTTATTCAACCTTATTTGTTTATAATATAATTTTATCACGAAATTAAAAAGTATTTTGACACGCTTCTAATTTCTTTATGTAATGATAATCTCTTATTAGCATAAAATAACAAAAATCTTAAATTCACTAACATAAAATCTAATTTACTAAATAAATAAAATAAAAAAATATAAAATTAAATTAAATATTCTAAAAATAAACTTTTAATAATATTTAAATTTTTTATATTACAAATATGTGATGCATGTATCATTTTATCCTCTTATATTAAGGAGTAATATTTTAAAAATTGTACTAGGTTTGCTTGGTGCTTTCTGCATTAGTTGGATTGTTAATTAGTTATAAATTTGATTAAGCAAATTAATTGAGATTTGACTTATATCAGATTAACTAGCTCATCACTTGTTTGAAACTAACAATTACTTAATTGTTACTTATGAAACATATTCTTATCCGTTGTTTTTGGACTAAAAAAAGATTTATTTGGTGCGAGATTATGTTGATGTTTTATAAAATTAAAAGAGTAATTTTATATGGTTAACAATTTTATAATTAATGTAAAAATAAGAGATATAATAATTTATATGTCTTTTTTTTAGATTAAATTTTTGAAAGAAATAACTTTATGACATATGATATCGGAGATTTTATAATCTAAAAGTCTTATGATATAGCATCAAAATTTTTATGTAAAAATTATCTAAAAGTCTTATGATTTCTATTTTTACTTTAGAGTTCATTCTCTGTTTACCAAAAGAAAGAATTTTAGTATAAAACAAATAAAAAGCGAAAAAAAAAACTCTTGTTTAAAAATTCATGCAAAGTCAAAAGAAATTATTGTTTAAATAAATGTGTTAAAATGCTAATGAGCTATAATTCAAATGGCATAGTTTTTCATATTCGTTTAAGAGGTTGCGAGTTTGAATTTCTATATCTTTAGTAATAAATAAATAAATATGTTAAAAATATAATCCTTTATATATTTTTTCTATTAACTTAAAGTTTTTTAAAAAAATGTTTTATAATATAAAAAAATCAACTATTCAAATATATTTTATTTTCTTTTGCAACGAAGAGTAAAAATGGAATTATTCACTGCATAAATTTTCTCTATTCAAAAATTACATTTCAAAAAATATATTTTATATATTTATAAAATTTTAAATTATAACTATTTTGTTATCAAAATAAAAAACAAATGCAGCCTACCTTTAACATTATAATAAAAATGTAAGATTGTTTAATAATAAGAGAAGCCATCTCCATTTATTTTTGTAATTTCTTTATATATATATAAAATAAACAAAGAAACAATAATAATAATTGAGAAAAATCTTAAACATTCCCTCACAATTACCTTGAAAGATAACGAGGTCTTCAACAAAAAAAATATTCAACTCGGTCTCTGAATTTTAGTTTTATGAGACTGATTAGTCTATGTGTTAATGTTTTTTTTGTTCTTTTTTTTGCACAAAAACTAATGAGTCCCATAAAAATAAAATTTAAAAATCATTATATTAAATATTTTTTGTTAAAAACCTCATAGCCATTTTAAAGTAATTATCAGGGACCGAATTGAGTATTCCCTCGTAATAATTTAAAAAACAAACGAATGTATAGTTGTAATATAATAAAATATAAAATTAATATTCCACAGTGAGGAGCATATAGTAAAATCCCTCGTCAATGAAACTGATCCGAGTGGAATTAACTGATTGGAGAGTGACGAGCATGTGTATCCGTACGATGCAAGAGAGAGTTAATAATCATTTGTAGATTCTATAGAAATGCTTCTGTTTTTATATTCAGTTGACTTCTTGGTGGGTGTGTGTTTCTATTTTATATATCCATTTTTATGTAAATTTTTAAATATAAATATACTCGCTGGTTGCATTGGCCAATATTGAATAACACCACCAGCAATTAAGCACCAGATTCCTCGCCTCCAATATAAGTACATGCAAACTCCAATAAAC
>NC_029776.3:104076297-104092465 GCF_000817695.3 Arachis duranensis
ACTTATATATAAATTACATTGATATATTTATAAATGATCTTAAATAATTTGAGTCTTAGGGTGAAAACATTTTGTGTGGAAACATATTTTTTCTATAAAATTTTAAACCAATCAAAATAAATTAGTCAAGTTCTTAATAATAATATATCTAAATATCAAGAGTTCAATCAATCTCAAAGGTTAAAAAAAAAAAAGCCTTTTTGACCTATAATTAAATCGGTATTACACCTTTCTCAAACCTGAATAAATACAAATATTGTGGATACGATGTTTGGCAACCATTCATTGTGAATAATTTGTTCTGGAGTTTGTTTGTCTAGTAGCATATAAATCCACTTTACCAACCACATGCATATACTTATTAAACAAATTTTATGTAAGACCTACCTGCTATAAATATACTATACTACTATGCTAGCAAATATATTTTTACAATCATACTAGGTGTATTCTAAAATTAATTATTAAAATCAGTTAAATTTTTTGAAGAGGGATAAAAAATTAAATATTTATATAATTAAATATTGTATTATATAATTGATGATATTGTTTTTTATTATTATTTTTAATAAAAATTATTAATAAATGCTATATTAAAGTAAAAAATTATACTAAAAAGTAATAATTTTATACATAATAGTTAAAATTCTGATTTTTATCTTTTATTATTATTATAAAAAATATAACATGAATAATATAGATAAGTTATTCTAATATTTTTTATATATGTATTTAAAATAAATTAATAAATAAAATAAATAAAATATTCATACTAATATATAATTTATTTAATATGCTATTATTTTAATATTATAAGAAAATAAATATTAAAATAATTTAATTTTTATGTATATATTTTTTACTATTCAATTAGAATTTGTTATAAAAATTAAAATATTTTTATACAATAATAAATTTAAAAGTTAAGGGAAACAAATTAAAAAGATAGAAGAACAATAAAAAAAAATCATAAAAATAAATGGTTAATAAAAAAACAAAGAATAGAAAGAACAATTTAAAAAAATTTATCGATCAAAATGATTGGCTTAAAAAAATATAATACACTATTAATGTTCAAAATATAATAATTGAGATTTAAATTTAGGTTATGGGATAAGAAATATTCTAATTAGCCACTAAACTAACAACTCAATTTTAAAATTAAATAAATCATCATATAATATATAGAAATTTTAAAATTTTCTGAGGGGTCAATGGCCCTACTAATGGCCCTCCTCTAAATTTGCCTTTGGATATATATAATCATTTATATTTCTCATCTAATCAGTTTAAATTATTAAAAGAATTAATTATATAATACAATATCAGGGTTAGCTTATATGACTTAAAGATTTAGAGTTTAATTTTTTATGATCACAAAAGAAAGAATTTTGGTATAAGACAAAAACAAGAGAAAGAAAAATCTATATACAAAAATTTACAAAAATAAAAAAGAGGCTTTTAGCTTGTATAAAAGGTCGTATTAAATATATAATTATTTATATGTCTACTATTATCAGTTTAAATTAGAAAAAAAAAGTAATTTTATGACACTATAATAATTGGTAAAAGTTAAAACAAAGATATTTTATATTTTTTAAAATAATTTTAAGTTCATAAATTTTTAATTTTCAGAATATAATTATTTTATAAAATTATTTATTCAAAAAATTTAAGTTAACATAAAAAATGATTATATTTTAAATATATATTCTCGTACAAAATATTTTTTTTCTCTTGATGAATTTACGCAGATTAATATTTTGCATAACTTTTCTTTTCTTTATATATACATAAAAATATTTATTAAAAAATTAAATTAGTAAAAAAATATTTAAATAATTATATCTTTTCTACAGTAAAAAGAAAAAGGGTAATGAATAATGAGAATAATTAAATTACATCTACATCCGTCAATTTTTGTCAAAATAGAGACTGAAAATTACTTGTATATATCACAATAATAACAAACGTTAAAACGATCAAGTTAATATATAAAACTTCTCACCAAAAAATAGAGAGGATTCAAGTATTAAATTCAACATTTGGAACCTCACATTCTGGAATTTAGAGCTCCCACGTGCTGAAGGAAGAACGCACCCATTAATATTTTATAAATAATTAACCATTTCTTGCTCCTATATACGGTCAACAATTAATTTTTTTATGGCTTTATTAACATAATATTAAATTATATCCTTAAACATCAACAAAAATAATTGTACATTCTTAATGTTTTAATTTAATTAAGAGCATATAAGACAATGAGTTATATTAATTAGTATGTATAAAACTGGAGAAAGAGGACAAAGTAATTTACGGAAATGTCTCTAGCCGTCCCAATATGGATATCTTATCATAAGTATATGCAAACCTCTTTAATCACTCATTGAAAATGTGTTAAACGAATTCTGAGGTACATTGTTGGTTTCTTCGGCATGATTTATTATTTTATTTTGGATAAAAAATATTTTTTATTTTTAAAATTTATTAAAAATTTTTAAAATATTTATAAATTTTATTTTGCTTTAATTTTATCCTAAAAATATTCGATTTATATTAAAGTTTTATATGAATGTATAATTATATCTCTTCACACAAAAACTTTTTATTTGTTTTTATACTGAATTTTTTAATTTTTTTTTCAAACTAAAAAAAATCGAACTCTAAACTTTTAAATAAAAAAATTTGATGCTAATTGCAGGGATTTGCTTGCCTCATAATCGCAATCTCTATGAAGATACTACCTAGAAAGTCGAAGTAAAGAAGCTACATTGTTTATATACAATTCTTCACTTTTAATTAATTAAGTAATTCTGTTATTTTAACACAATTGGTATAGGTGGTTATATTATTATTATTATTATAAAAAAACGTGAATTATGTTTCCAAATAATATCAAGGTTTCATGCCGTTCTAATTTCATCACTTCTAAGTAAAGTGTGATTTTTTGCACACAAAAAAATCAGATAACACCAATAAGAATATAACATATACTCCTAAGTAATCTTGCTTGCTTGTGTTCTTAAGACAGATTATAATGATCTTAACATTAACAAACTTCGCTGCTTGGCTTGTCCAGCTCAACAAAAGAATGCATTGGTGGCATTGATTGGTCAATATTATTATTATCCTAGCTATTGCGTCACCTCCATTATAGATCACATTATTATTAGGCTAATATATATTTTGTCAACTGCAACAATATACAGTAACTACTACTTATTAGTTGGCCTATGGGTTGACCTACAATAATATAAATGTGACAATAATGTGCGAGGTATAAGCTATTCACTTAAAAATGAAATAAAAATAAAAATGCTTTTACAAATACAATATAATAAGATGCCAAATTTAATGAAAAAATTACATAAATAAATAAAGTATAAACTAAAATTACCCAATCATAATATTTTGATCTTGTACTTACTCTGTAATTTATATAATCGCTATAGGATATAGAGATAAATTTCAAAATTTATATATAAATCAGTACATGGTATAGAGATTTATGTGAACATTGACTAAGGTCATAAACTGCTAGAAACAATAACAGTTTATAAAAAAATAACTTCAACAGTATGTTGTTATAGATGATGAAATGGATGCAGTGTTGAATGCATAGTATTAATAGTGGAAAAGGCATGATGCGTTACTCAAATCTTGGCTGTTAGCCTCAATGAACAAACCATTCACTATACGAATGGTTGGATGCACCTACATGCATCAATTGTGGAAGAGATTTGAGGATCACTTTGCCTCTCAAATCAAGGCAAAGGTAATGCAGCTAAAGCACAAGTTCAGTACTCTTCAGATCAAAGCATCCATGACAGAATATATACTTTCGGTTAAAGGCATAATTGATGCACTAGTTTCTGTTGGAGAGTCAATTAATGAGAGTGATCATGTAAATGTAATTTTGCATGGATTAACTAAAAAGTATTCCTTAGTATACACCTTTGTGTTAGCAAGAGCTCAAAGCATAACAGTGGCTGAGCGAGAAGCATTGTTAATTGCACATGAGAGCATGCTCTCTAAGTTCAGAAAGCCAGAAGCATTTGTCCAAGCAAACATTGCTCAATATGGTAAAGGAAGCTTCAGAGGCAGTTTTCGAAGAAGAGGATGAAAGATGTTTAGAGGAGGCAAAGGTGCCTTCAATGGAGGAAGGTTTGCTCAAGATCCCTCAATGCAGGAACAGTCAAATGGTGGACAATTTACAGTTGGTAGAGGTCAGTTCAATAGAGGAGGAAGAATGCACAACACAAGAGGTTATATGAATGACATACTTTAGTGTCAGGTTTGCAACAAAATAGGTCATACAGTAAGGACTTGCTGGTATAGGTACAATGAAGATCCTTATGAAAGAGATTATGAAAATAGAAGATACAATAATGAAGGATACAAGATTGGAAACAACCAAGCTTACAACAATGAAGGATACACTAGTAGAGATATAAACAATTCAGGCTACAGCAATCAGGTCTCTCAACAGATTTCTCAGCCTCATGCCAATTTTTGCAATGTCCTAGCAACATCTGCCATAGTTCAGAATTCAAGTTGGTATCCTAATTCAGGGGCTACGCATCATATGACTCACAATGAGCAAAATCTGTTAGAAAAAAAAAAGAGTATTGTGGCAATAAACAAGTTATAGTTGGTAATGGAACAGGTTTGCATATCTATTTTTTTGGTAATTCGTGTATTAAATATGATTTGACCTCTAGAATATTATACCTTAAGAAATTGTTGTGTGTGTTTGAGATTACAAAGAATTTGTTGAGTGTATATCAGTTTTGTTGTGACAATTCTTTAAATTCCATGATGATAGGTGCTGTATAAAAACAAAAGACACTCAGGAGACAGTACTTCAAGGCATTGTTCACCAAGGTTTTTATAGGTTTATAGCTCTTCAAAGCTCACCAGAAGCTTTCACTGCATCAGTAGGAAATAAAGATGACTTGCTAATTTAGCATGCTAGACTAGGACATCCCAATCATAGTGTTGTGTCAAAAATACTAAAGACGTGTCAAATTTCTCTTATTGTAACCAAAGTTGCTTGTTCAACCTGCTGTATTGGCAAATCTCATTATTTACCTTTTTTCCTTTCACAAACTGTATACAAACTTCCTTTAGAACTTGTACACTGACATTTGGAGACCAATTCCCATTGCTAATAATAGTGAACACTGGTATTTTGTAAAATTTATTAATGAATTTTCTAAATTTATATGGCTTTACCTAGTTAAATCTAGAGCTTAATTAAAATCAGTATTTAATCACTTCTAACAAAATGCTGAGTTACAATTAAACACGAAAATTAAAGATGTTGCAAAGTGACAATGCTATTGAGTATATGAGCTTATCAAAGCTGTTGCAGGCCAAAGGAGTTATTTGCAGGTTTTCATGCCCTCATGTTCACCAGCAGAATGGAGCTGCTAAAAAAAATATTGTCATGTGGTTGAAATAGGACTCACCTTACTTACAGGTCCATCTATCCCTACAAAATTTTGGGGAGAGGCCTTCACCACTGCTACAAATCTGATAAATATACTGCCAACACTGGTCTTAGATGGCATATATCCTATTGAAAAATTGTTTGGCAAGAAGCACTCCTATAAACAGCTTCGAGTTTTGGCTGCTTGTGTTTCCCTCATCATAGAGCTTATAACAAGTATAAGTTGGACTTCAGATCTTCTCCTTGCACCTTTATTGGATATGGAATCTCTCACAAAGGCTATAAATATCTCACTCGAGATGGAAGAGTCATTATCACTCCTCATGTTGTGTTCTTTGAGGATCAATTCCCCTTTCAACAAGCAACAAATCACACTCACAGTAACACTATCTCAGAAAATCAAGATGCCTCACCTAATGTCCCAATCATTCCAACCATTCCAAAACTAACCATTTCAAGGACTGTGTCAAACTCAATTGAAGCTAGGCAGCATCACCCTCAGCAAACAAGTCTCAGGATTCAAGTTTCAAGTCAATAGCCTTATGCTAATCACACCTCCTCTCAAGTTAGTTCCTCAATCATGCTTCAGCAGCCAATGGACATCCCCTCTACTAACTCTCCAGTCAGGTCTCGAATGCCAACAACAGACTCATCAAGTCCAACTCCAATTCCTATTAACAATATTGAAATTGTGCTGCCAATTTAGGATCTAGAGCCGATTCATCCAATTGTAGCAGTGGATTCTCACCCAATGGTCACTAAGAGTAAAGCTGACATAGTCAAGCCAAATGTCTCCCTTACAAGTGTTGAGCCAAGAACTATAACACAAGCTCTCAAGTCTTCAGATTGAAAGGCAGTTATGGATGCAGAATATGTTGCCTTGGTCAAGAATAGAACATGGGAATTAATGAGTCTTCCACTAAATAGAGAAGCACTTGGTAGCAGGTGGGTATTCAAACTAAAGTACAATGTAGATGGAACTTTGCAAAAATATAAGGCGAGGTTGTTTGCTCAAGGGTATGCTCAGAAGCCTGGTTCTGATTTTATAGAAACTTATAGCCCTGTGGTGAATCCTATTTCTATTAGACTCATACTATCTATTGCTGTATCCAAGTCTTGGACAATTAGGCAACTAGATGTCAACAATACTTTCCTTCATAGTGACTTAACAGAGGAAGTCTACATGAAGTAGCCTCCTGGTTAAGAGCAAAGAGATCCTTCATTGGTGTGTAAACTTCCCAAAGCTCTCTATGGGTTGAAGCAAACACCAAGAGAGTGGAACGATAAGCTGGCTGGTGGTTTAAGAGAGATTGGATTTGAGACTACAAAGTATGATATCTCAATCTTCATTAAAGAAATCAGTAGACTAAAGACCTATATGCTTATATATGTTGATGACATCATAGTAACTGGGGAGTCTCCAAAACTTGTGAAGGATGTCATAGCAAAACTGAATGATAAGTTTGCCTTAAAAGACATGAGAGACCTTCACTATTATTTTAGAATTCAAGTAAATAAAATCTGTGATAGAGGGCTAGTGCTTACTCAACAAAAGTACATTAGTGAGGTCCTAAAAAGAGCTGGCATGGTGGATTGTGCACCCTATCACACTCTCTTGCCCTCCACAGTAAAGATCACAGCTCTTGGAGGATCAAGCTTCTGTGATCCACAGCTATATAGGTCAATCATTGGCAGCTTGCAATACTTAACAATAACCAGGCCTGAAATATGCTATAGTGTTAACAAATTGTCACAATATGTTCAAGCTCCCCTAGAGTCTCATTGGAAATTAGTCAAACGAGTGCTGAGGTATCTTAGTGGAACAGCCAGCTATGGTCTGCATAAAAATGGGAAACTTCCTTGGGAATAACTACTTCCAGTGATTCGGATTGGGCTGGAGATTCGGATGATAGAAAATCTACCAGTGGCTACTATATTTTTTTGGGACAAATCTAATCTCCTAGACATCAAAGAAGTATACAGTGGTGGCTAGATCCAGCACTGAAGCTGAGTACATGAGTATAGCAAAGGCAGTAGCAGAGCTAACTTGGATAAAGACTATGATGAAAGAGCTGCTGCATCCTCCACCAGAGGCACCATTGTTATACTGTGATAATTTGAGTGTTGTTCTACTTGCTGCTAATCCCATTCTTCACTCCAAATCTAAGTACTTTGAAATAGACTTGCATTTTGTTCGTGACTATGTTAATAGTAAGGCAATTTAGGTCAACCACATTCCAGACTCAGTTCAAATAGCATACATCCTTACAAAGGTAGTGCCCTCTGAGAGCTTTTTTCACTTTCGGGCCAAGCTGGGTGTTCAAAATCAGCAACAAATCACTGGTCAAAATGAAAACAACTAAAGATGATGATATTAAGAATTATGGTGTCAACGAATGTTTAGCAACCAACAAAAGCAGATAACTAGAGATGATGATAGGAGTTATGGCATGTTTAGAATGTGTAAAACTCTTCCTCACACTTTTTGTACTTTCTGTTAATTCTATTAAGCTCCACTTTTCCCTTTTAGTTAGTTAGTCAGTTGGAAACTGTTAGAAAGTGTTGGAAGCTTCTCTGCTCATTCCAGCTCATTGCTCAGTTTCATTTCATATAAGTAAACCCTCCTAATCACTTGTAAAAGTAGCTTTGTAATTCAACTCTCCATTAAATCAATGTAAATCCTTTCTCTTCTTTATTTTCTTTGCCCTCTCTCTTAATCCACTTTTTTTTCTGATTCTTTTCCTTTAAGATCATCTTCTGTTGTCTGGTACCTTTCAATCTCCAGCCTCATTACTCAAAGCCCAATCATCTACAGCTTGTTTCAGGTATGCCTTGATATAATATGTATAACATGATGTGTTTGTAGTATCTATTGATAAATATTGACTATAAATTTTTTTTTGAGCACAAATTTTATAATAATATGATTCTTAATAGTTTATGTAAACTTAAGCACTATTTTTTGATACATTTTAAAAGTTTATAAATTTGCAAAGAGTTATATTATATTCTTAACTTTATACAAATAACTTAAATATTAAAAATCTTCATATTAGAAAAACCTAAAAATATTTTAAAAATGTAAGACTTCAAATTAAAGTGTAATTAATTAAAGTTTAATTAGGTTAAAGTGAAATAAGAAAAGTTACAATTTTTTTAAACTAATATCAATCAATTGATGAATAAAGTGAAATAAAAAAGGTTGGATATTATTTATATTTTAATTTAAATATTATATTTTTTAAATCTAAATAGATTTTTTTAATATATACATTTTAATATTTAAATTATTTATCTAATTTATGTATATATTTAATATATCTTAGTGTTTTGTCGATTTTTAATAAATCGATGGTGGTTCGATTTTAATGGTTTGGGAGCGAAACCTACTCCTCTTTTGTAGGTACCATTTTTCTATAAGTGCATCAAAGGCCCTCGAATTAGACGAGCATTAAAATAGGAAATGAGTTCAAAAAGTGCAAAAGACTAATAGAAGTGTAAAATAAAGGATTCGAAAAGTAAAATTGACTGAAATTGAAATGGTTTGCATGAATTTTAAAGAAAGCGATTAAAATGCCTTCGATTGAATCAAAAGACTTTAGACATGGAAATTAAAGGTGCTGAAATATAAATTCAACATGAAAATTAAACAATGCTTGAAAGATAAATTTGCTTGAAGAATAAAGTTTTGCAAGAACTATAAATGAAAGGTAAAGACAATGGAAGAAACCCTACAAAAATCGAACTCGAATGCAGACTCAGAAATTTGCTAGGGATGTGAGTGTGCTTGAGTGTATTTTTCCAACCTCTATTTCCTAAAACTTACTAATATTTATAACTCACTTTCAAAACTGACCATTAATTACACGATACTGCCTTGTATGCGAATTCCTAAATAACTGTTCCCGCTCTTTTGCTCATGAGAGTTACCAATAAATTCCTAACTCATTAGAGAAAGCCTGGGACTTCCCTATTTTTGTAACTGCTCGATTCTCCATTTAAAAAACTATTCGATTCTTCATTCGAGTAATTGTTCGATTTGTCAAGGTATTGAAATCGAGTCTGTGTCAAATAATTTCCACTTAACGCTTATACGTGCGTCTTTTCAGTCTTTTCTTCTTTCCTGATCCTTCACCAGCATTTCGAATCAGTTTAATCTTTCGAAAGTAATTATTTCGGCTAACACTTAGATATAAAATTTAAATATTTTTATAAATGACTGCACTTTATCGCGGTTTGCATGTTAAAGTTGTTTATTTATCTAATGCCTTGCTTTATATTCAAAAGAAATGGACTATATAAAGTTACAATCCCACAAAAAATATTTTAAAAGAAAATGTAGAACATCCATGGAATATATAGACCAATGATCAGAAGTAAAATAAGCCTAAAAGGACTCTATATATGCGGTGGTCAAATGAAATTTATGTGTGAAATATCTCACACGGACCTAATACATGATAGGTCTAATAATAGTGTTGATTAATTAATATAATCGATCCTTCTCAGTGAGATGATAATCAAGCTTTTGTTGTTTGTTGTAAAGACTAGGAAAACCAAGAATATTCACATCTACCTGCGTTTAAGAAATAAAGTTGGTTATACATAGATCTAGAGTTGTTAGATATATAATTATTTATATATTGTTATTTAATATAAATTTTTAGAATAAGTAATTTAAGATATATATATTATTAGAACTTTTATAATAAAAAATTTAGAACTACTCCATCTTTGTTGATCATTCAATAATTTTAATATATATCAAAACAAAACAAATAAAAAAAATCATATGCTAAATTACAAAAAAAAAAAGTTTTTGTATGATAAAACATGAAAGATATATAACCATCTATATACTTCTATTTGATAGTTTAAATTTTTAGAATAAATAATTTTATAACTTAAATATCCTGTTCATCATGTATTTCTTTTTATTAATTTAAAATTTTTAGAACAAATTACTCATTATATAATATCAGAATTTCTATAACCAGTAAAATTTGATTCTTGCACTATTAAAAAAAAAAAGAAAGAAATTTATTATGAGACAAACTAAAAGAAAGAAAACACTACTATAGAAAACAAACATATTACAAATGGAATTTAGCAATCTGTTGAAACTATTAATGGAATTTACATCAAATTTTTCGTTGATAATGAGTGAATGAATTATTTGAAAAAAATTTTTACAGACGCAATAATTCGTCGTAAACTTGGTGCCTTTTTGTTGTGCAAATAATTACCACCAAATAATTGTCCTTGATTTGAAAACTTTATCAAATTTTGGATCCAAATTTTTGAGAGATTTTTTTGTCAAAAACAAGGTGAAATCTGTCAAAAAAAATTCATTGCTAAATTATTATCGATGGAGTTTTTACCAATGGACTAAAAGGTAAAAAGTTTGTCAGTAAATCTATCGTGATAAATTATCTTTTGTTAGTAAAATGATATATACACAATTATTATGTTTTAAGACCAAAATGAGACGTTTATATGTATAGAACGTATTAGGAAGGTAATAATTTACATATGAATCTTTCTATTCATTTAAACATTTAAAATAAATAGTTTTATGATATACTTTAATAAGAGAAGGTTTAAGAGAGTAACATTTTTACTAAAATTTAGTCAATATTTAACCATAAAAAAAAAAGAAAAATTTTACACCATTTAATATCATCTTATACTATTAAAAATATTAATCATAACTAATTGATAGCTACACATAACAAATTTCGCTGTCTCTAGTACTCCTCCTTTAATAATATTAATGAACCCAGACGATATTCTACTTAACTAACCAGTTTTGCATTGATTGCATGGCAAATTATAAAGAACTAAGCAATCATATCTAGAAACATAAAAGAATTATATGGTTGGAGTAATTTATAGCTTAATTGGAAGTTGATGTTTCGTGACTCGTGCTACATCACATGTCTCTTACGTGTACGTAGGTGTACATGGTTGGCTATACGGATGTTAATATGTTATTCTTCTTAACATTGCCCGAAAGCTTTGAAATTAAGGCTTAAAAAACAAATCAACTTTTGATAGATTTTGCTTGATATGTATTATATTGCTATTATTAGCTCGGTTTTATCGTGATCTCAACTCTAATATTGAACTATTTTAAGGTAAGTTGCAGAATTAAAATGATTGGAAATATTTTTTTTATCAGGTTACAACATTTTAAAACGTCATATTTATATAAAACTTTTATAAAATTTTATAAACCGCTACTGGCAGTCATAGATTGCAACTACTGGTAGTTACTGTTTACATTTAGGGGTGTCAAAAATTCTCAGGAGACGGGGATCCCCGCGGGGAACGCCCTGAATGGGGCTCCGATGATGGGGAGTTTTCCCCGTGGGGATGGGGATGGGGAGCAAAATTAACCCGAGACAGGCGCGGGGACCCGAGCGGGGATCCCCGCCCCCATCCCCGAAATTCCCCGAATTTTTAAAGTTACTTAAATACCCTTACTTTATTATTAATACAGGGGTATTTTAGTAATTTTACCCATTAAAAACCCTAAGTCCTGTAACCCTATTATCAGTCTCTCATATTCTCATTCTTCCCTTCTCACTTTGCGCCGTCTACTACACTACTACTATTCCATTCAGCCATTCTTCCCTTCTCACCTTGCTGCGCCATCTACTCTACTCTACTATATTCACCGTCATCGGTCGCCACTCCTGCGCCACTCACCACCACATCGTTCTCTCTCTTCAGGCGCGGTGTCTTTTTTCTCTCCATTCTTGCATCTGCGTGTTTGCTTCCGCCTCTTCACTGCTCGCCGCATTACATCTGACTGCTCCACCATCTCTTCGCTACTCGCATCTACTGGAGAGCATAGTTGCTGATGCTGAAACAGCCACCGGTTGTCCCTCTTCTAGTCCTCTTCCTTCTTCCCATCAACTTAACTTTAGGTTAGATTTTCTCTCCTTCTATGTATCTGAAGCAATTAGACATATAGGGTTTATAATTATGAAATAGTTAGGGTTTAATTTTGTTAATTATAATTTCTGTGATTCTGAGTTGTTGGATTTGGTTAGGGTTTTGTAAATTTCTGATTTTCTGCCTGTAGTTATTTTCTGTGATGGATATGGGGATTTAAGAGTTTAGGTAATTATTTTTTATTATGTGAAATTCATATTAAATATATGATATTTTTGTTTATGATGTATGTTAACATATTCATATTTGTGTTGTATTTTAACAGAGAACATGGAGTTGCTTGTTGGAAGTTGAAGACTTTATTTTATGACTTTTTTAAGAATGAAAGTTGTATTTTAAAATTTCGTTTTATGAATTATGATTTTTTATTTTATATTTCTTGACTTGTAAGTTGTAATCTTGGATAAGATATGTATGTTTGTGTGTTGTAATAATGTTTTGTGGTTTATTTTTAAATTTTTTACTGTAATTTTCATATAAATGTTCAACATAAAGAGATGGGGAATGGGGACCCGCGGGGAACACGGGAAACGCGGGGAATGGGGATGGGGCCAATTATCTCCCCGTGGCGGGGATCGGGGCGGGGACGGGGACAAAATCTGAGGGCGGGGACGGGGAGCAGGGAGGCATCCCCCGCCCCCGCCCTGCCCCATTGACATCCCTATTTACGTTGACATAGAGCTGATTCAATTTTTGTAAAATTATATAAACTGCTACTGGTAGTCGCAGATTGTAAACTAAACGTAAATTATTACTAGTGGTAGTTACTATTTATGTTGACATGGAACTGGCCAGAAATCACTATAGGCTGTAGCAGTTTTTGAAGAACTTTCAACATACATAAATCGCTGTAAGTAGTAGCGGTTTATATACAAATAAGGGGTAGGTAAATCTGTGGCTACCAGTAGCGGTTTATGCATATATACCCGTCCAAGGCAATTAGGTAGTAGTAGAATATCATTTTCACATATGGATGGTGAAGAAAGTTTTCTAACTCTAGTACATTGCTCTGGTAAAATTTAGAAAAGCAAAAGACACGCTGTTAACTTTACGGATAGGGAACTACTGAGAGTTTTTATCTGGTCGTCGAATACGTTGTCAGAGCTAAAATCAGCATATTACACAAGTTGAGGGTATGTAGGACAAAGTGGGTAAAAAAATTATTTTACAAGATCCCTATTATGTGTCAACCAGTGTGAAGTATGATACATTTGTAGTAGAGTCCAATGAAGATATGCAGGTCTTGTTTTATTGTAGGCGAAATTTTTCGAAAGTTAGAATACACGAGTTGTTTGCCAAATTGAAAGATAGTGTCACAGCTATGGGGCATCAATGCTGAATCCTCAGTTGACTACGCTGGGGTGCCTCAACCTCGATGCTTGTGGTTGCACTTGCTTATCTGTTGGTTGATCTTCCATCTATTGCTGTTAGGATAACTAGTTCACCTCGTCTGAATCCTGATTTTGCAGTTGAGTCTGGACCGAATTGAGTTGAAAATGCGATGCGAGAGGATGATTCGGACGAAAAGCCCATTGACATTGTCAGGGACAATGATGAGGATATTCGGAGCAATCCACCTACATACCATGGCCCATCGAATTCCGATACAGTAACATCCTCCACATTTCTCAACCTTGAATTTGGAAGCCATTGGCCAACGCCGGACATCGATGCTACCTTTGGGAGTCAAGGACTGCATGATGCAACTACTCTTACGGAATTTCATATTGGCCAATCTTTCCAAAGTAAGGAGAAAATTCTGCTAAACGTAAATGATTACAATATCTGGTGTGGAGTTGAATACAGGGTGACAGAGTCAGACCACCTTAAATACCATGAGAGATGCAAGTAGTTCGGTAAAGGTTGCACATAGTTGATTCGTATCAAACTCCAGCATCGAAGGAGCACTTGGGAGATTTGAGATGATTCACAGTCATTTTATTTGACAGGCATCAGTCTGAACATACCGTGACCGAGATTATTCCTACCGATAACTTCTCGTTAAATACGTATCGAGTTTTTCTTAGAGATTGTACTTGCGATTGTGGCTACTTTCTGGTTCTGCACTACCCATGTTGTCATGCAATCGCCTGCTGTATTTAGTTGCGACTGAATTGGGCAATATATGTTGATGATATTAAATTCTACTTCGTACAAGTCTTAACCCTGAATAATTACTACAAATATCCTAATCCAATTCAATATATACATTAATTAAATATTTAATATATACGATTGTCTAAATAAAAAAATAGAACAAATACTAACGTACTTTAGAACAAATAACAAATGGATCATTTTTTTAAGTTTATATTTTGAATTTAAATCTTAAATTATATATTTTAATTTCTCTATCTTACATACTAGATTCTATATTCTAAAATCCAAACTCTAATACTGAAAAGAAAAAACAAACTAACCTCCTTAACAATGACTCCAACAATGTGGGCAAGGTCATTGAGTCGGTACAAACTGTTTATACTCGAGAAAACCCAAATTCTCTCCCTGCCACCTCTTTTCTCCCTCAAAAATTTTCTCTCTCTAACCAAAATGCCTCTCCAAACCAAATGAAGGATCCACTACTTTTAAAGAATTTGATGATGAAAAAACAATTAATTATGAAAACTTTTTAGATATCAGTAATTTTTTAGTATTTTTTGTTTATAAATATTAAATTATCTTTAAAGAGTAAATTTTATTAATTTATATGTGTAAATTCTAAAAAATATGAGTATAAATTTTATTAATTTATGTGTATAAATTATATATTTTTTGTACATAAAATTCTTGTAAATTTAAGTATAAACTATTGTTAGTCAAATACTAATAAAAAATAATAATATTATTGATTATATAGCCTTATTAATGTGTAATAAATATGTAATTTATCGGTTCTGCTAGAAAACTAATTATGGACAAAGTCAATTTCAATCAGCTAATTAAAAAAATAGATCTGTTATAAAATAAAACAAAAAAAATCCTCCATTACCTTAATTTTTCAAATTTTAAAATAAAAAAAAAATTGACTTGATTGATTTATACTATAGTTGCCTCCTTAAATTTTTTCACTATTTATATATAAAATATAGGTAGACAGAGTATATAATGCAAATATAGATTATCCCCTGTAAGGAGACACAAGACACTTTACGGAACAAAATATTGTACGTATGCTGGCGCTTAAGACATAGAGAATGAAACTACGTAACTATAGACAAGGGCCTCGGGTATACCCTCCAAACTTCAAGTCAAAACGTAATCTTTTGACCACTTTTTGTGAACTTGAATAGCCGCATGCATGACGTGTAAGCTAAGCTTGGATTATTGGGTCTCTTGATGCTCATGAGAAGCCTAAAAAATAAAAAATAATAATGGTAGTAATAATAATTGCACGTTTCTTAATAATAATCCCTTCATATCTCATTTCATAATCTAAATCATCTTATCACATGGAAACTTATAGAATTCTATGGGCCAGTCTTGGATCCTTTATTGATTCTTGAGGTCGCTTACTTTAACAATTTATTAAACCATCCAAAAGCAGCCATGCTATATATATTTTTTTTACAACAGAAGATAATATATAGAGAAAAAGTCTAGCAAGTGAATAGCTAATTAATTTAAAAATCAGTCGATAATAAAAAAAAATAAACATAAAAAAATATTTGAAATTAAAAACAATAAAAATATCTAAAGTTTATATATAAAAAATATTTTAAAATAAAACAAAATAAAATCAATTTAAAATACAAA
>NC_029776.3:104093065-104113774 GCF_000817695.3 Arachis duranensis
ATGCAGTGCATAGGATCTAAGGAATTCTATTCTAACTATAAATACAGGCAAGACTTCAACTCCTAATGCATTATTACAACTTAGAAAGTCAAAAGCAAAGGGTTATACAATCTTTGAAAAGTAAAAGGGGTATCAGATCTAATGAGAAAGAGTCTTTTTATAGGTGCAAATACTAATTAGATAATCGCAATGATTAAGGATGATCCGGGATTTCTTTCATTAGTTCTTGATCATTGATATTGATGATCATTTTTAATTAAGTTGGAATCTTTATATATACTCGCTAGTAAAAGATTTTGTTGAGGTCGTAGCTGAAATCAATTCTAAGTGGCGTCTCTTGAACGATTGGTAAAGTCACAAATAATAGCTAGATGCATCACAGGGTGTAGTACTTAATTTGTTTAACAAAACAAAACTTGAAAACCAAACTGTAAAACTATTAATCTCTTATTAACGAGGGAAAAAAAAAAACAAAACTGTCACTTTGACTAGTTTATTTATTATTTTGTTTCATATAATATATGTCATTTTCTTTTTTTTATATAAGAAGTAATAATGTAAAAGATATAATTATTTATATATCTCTTTTTATCAGCTTAAATTTTTAAGAGAAATAATTTTATGGTATAATATCAGCGAGTCAGAGACTTCATGACCAAAAAGATTTAGGGCCCGTTTGGGAAGCTTTAAAAATAACTTTTTGAGCTTTTGACTTATGAAAAGTAATAGTATTAATGTCTGGTGCAATTTTCAAAACCAAATTGCAGCTTTTTAAGAAGATATTTAGGAGTTTATAAAGAAGTTAAAAAAATGACTTCTCTCATAATGCTACTACTTTTTATCACATTTCTATAAAATAAGTATTTTTAGAACTAAAAACCTAAATACAAAATAACTTATTTATAAGCTACTTTTAATATAATAATTTATTGTTTAAGTTATTTTTTCAAAAGTAGCTTAATTAAGTTGTTTATCCAAACTGGTCCTTAGAGTTTGATTCTTGTTATCTTTCAAATATATAAATATATATAAAAGATAAATAAAAATAGAAAAAAAGACCTATGCAAATATTCAAATAAATCTAAAAAAAAATTTATTTGAAAAACATGTTAGATATATAATCATTTATATAATCTTTCATATGTTTTTTTTATTAACTTAAATTTTTTGAAAAATAGCTTCATGATAGTTGAAAAATGATTAATTTAATAGAAATTAAATATGATTTATACTTTTTCAAATAAGAATAGTAATTTAATATTAAAAATTTATTTATATACTAAAATTAGTTACTAAAATAAACTATTAGTATAAAATATTTATTAGAATATAAATACTCATTAAAAATAAAGTAAATTACACATGTATTTATCCAAAAATACATAAGTGGCCGATTTTAGTGTAATTTTTTAATTAACACTTCATCACTTGTTTCCAAAAATTTTACAAAGGCCAAAAGAAAAAAAAAATTAAACACTATATGGAGTGGTTTGCTAGCCTTAAAAATCTTTATATGGTTTAGTTTTTGGTGTAATATACTAAAATAGAGCTTTTAAGTAAAATTCAGGAACGAGAATGAGCTTCTGCAGGATACGAGAAAAAAAAATTCCCAAGAGTGCGAGAAGTAATTTTATTTTTTATTGCTTCTGATTATTTTTATTTTTTTATTTTTTTATTTTTTTTTGCTTTTACAGTCTATGTGTTGATTCTAAAAAATTTAAACAATAATAAAAAAAGCTTATACAAATTTCATATAAATTTAAGACATCTTAAAAATTAATTATTCATATATTTTTTTATCAACTTAAAGTTTTTAGTATATTATATGCAATCTTTTCATATATCTTAAGGTGATCGATGAAAATGACCGTAAATATATGTATTACCCTAAGTAAATGTGAGAATGACAAGCATATTAAATCAATAAAATTTCTTTGTGTTATAATTGAGAAATAATATTGACTATTAAAATTAAAGTACTGTGTGGAGCTATCAATAAAGTACTACAGTCAACCTTTTAATACACATTAATCTAAATCGTATTATCTTATTTGATATAATTATATATATAATAATAATAACTTTGTAATTACTCCATCCCCTACATATTTAATTATCCTAAGATTATATGTCTGCGAGTATCAACATCCGAAGTTTAATTACTAGTACTATATTATTATTAATGGTTAATTACAAGTTGGAGCGAGGTTCAAGTGTACAATCACATATTTAATTAGTCATGATAATAATAATAACAATAACTAGTACTAGGATATGAATGTTCCAGGGTTCAAAAACCACGTAAACAGTAGCAGTTCTGAAAGCATCCAAAGAATATTATGAGATACATATGTGCACGTGCAAATTAAAATGCACCATGAAACAGAGACGCACGCACGTTAGTGTGTGTGAATGCCAATGAGATTGGAGAAAAGAAAAGCATATCATATACATAGTAATTAGTAAGAGACTTGTGTGGTTATATTTGTTAGGTGCCGACGTTCCAACTCCCTCATCTCATCTTCATGCAAGCATGCATCTGTCCTCTTTCAATTCTTTTCATCTTACCAAAACCAAAGGGCGATGACTCAATATTATTAAATATATAATTATTTATATATCTATTTTTATTAATTGAGTTTTTTTTTAATAATAATATGATATAGTATCATTTTTTATAATCTAAAAATTTAGTTTATTCTTTGTTGAACAATAAAAAAAAGAATTTAAACACAAGACAAATAAAAAGAAAAAGAATACTTGTGTATGTTGCAACAAATTCGGTAGATAGTGGTAGTTGGTTGTTTAGATAGCGACAATTTTTTTACCACATATAGTAGCAATTGGTAGACCATTCGAAGATAGCGCACAGCTAAATCTTTAGTGATAATTTTCTACAACCACTGGAACAATTGTTGCTAAATGGCATTTTACCGCCAAAGAATTTTATACCGTCGCTATATCAATAATACAACTAGTTATTTCTTTTTGCATCGGTTAATAAAAACTGCCGCTAAGTTTCTTATTTTCGTTTGTCATTTCTCTAATTTATTTGAACTTTTTATTTCAAATCACAATAACCATTTTACTATCTAGCTTTTAATTTGAGATATTAGATATTATTTTAATTGATTTACTTCCAATTATAATAAAATACCAATTCAATTTTAATTATCTTTCTGGAATCCTTCAATCAATATTAAATGTACCATTTTTACTGTTGTGCACTTATTCCTGATGATTTACGCTTAGCATTTTCTTCTAAATTCTTTCTCTCATCGTACAACTTATGAAATAAGTTATTTTTTGTTTTCTTCTAGATTTTTCCTATTTTTTGAATAATTATCCACTTTATTTTTTTGTTGTCATATTTCTCATATTAAAATATCCACTACAAATTTGAGATATAATGCAATGAATATGAAAATAAGAAAAAACAAGGACATATAGATCATATTTTAAATAACATAAAAAGCTATCAAAACTAAAATCATATCTTAACTATGTCATATGTATCTTCCTTTTGAACAATTTTTATTTTCTTCCAACTATCTTCATTAATGGAAAAATGTTAAAAGTCAGCATCCAAAATTCTTAAAAATTTAGTTAATAAGCCAGCTGTTTGGCCGATCAATTGTAATTCTGTATTAAATTCCATTATAATCTCTCTACCAGGAGGAAGTGTTATAGTCTCTTTGATACTCAAATTCATCCTTTTAGTGACGCCATCCTCTAAGAAAGAAATAACAAGATTTTGTGTCATATTCGTTACCCAAAAATTAAATAGAATACTAAAGTGATCCAATTATAATAAAATATTCAAGATAGGAGGAAAAAATTTTACCAACAATATCAACATTCCAATAATTTATATCCTTTTGACCGTTTGGATTGTTATGGCCTACAACTTCTACTTCGGCAAATAAGTCATCAACGTGATCATTCTATGATTCAACCTCATCGGCCTCGGGATCATATAATCTTCATCCTCCGAAAATATTTGGAAAATCTCGACAATATGTTCAGTCTCTGTACGACGTGCGGGAGCTTCATCGACATCATTCGAAGTTAATGGAACTAGCTGTATTTCAATACGTAATAGATAGAATGATATATTTTTTTCAAACGACTGAGTATTGATATGCTGAGTTTTGGCATCAGTGTCGGTATCGAAAATACATATATACTGAGATTTCTTAGACATATTTTCAAACCTTTAACCAAACTAAAGTGGTTATATACTTATTAGAGAAATGAATTTACAGAAATATTAAAAATGAAAAATATCTTACATTTAAAGCTTCAATATAACTAAAAGAATGATTAAACTAAACTAAAATCACATCCAATATGAAAAGAATGCATTCAAATTATTAATTTAAAATAGTAAAGACAATGAATACAAACAAGTAAATAGACAGAACCAATTAATATTTCAATGCAGCTTTTTTTCATAACAAAGTAGAGAATGTCTTTTAAATTGGGTTATAACTAATATTTGTAACATATTCAAAAAAAAAAAGATTAAAACAACTTGGTGCTATAAATAATAGGTTTTGTGAATGTTACTCCCAATTATAACAATTAACAAGTTTTCTAATTACTCAATACAATATAATTAAATTCTATCAAATTTGATTAAAGTTTTAATAAAATATTAAGGATAAAAAACCTTAATAAAAAAGGTTAAACTACTGTTAAATAAAAACCTTAAACTACTACTAAATAAAATAAAAACCTACTGTTAAATCAATGTGGTTTTGTACTCCTGCCACATCAACGGTGGTTACACTTCTATGTAGTGGCGGTTGATACAAAATCGCTACTAAATAAAGTGGACTTGGTAGCATATGTTATTTTTCATCTCAGTAAATAAAGCTTAAACATACAGGATTTAATAGCCGTTATAAAAAATCATCGCTCTCTAGCAAAATTGATAGCATCAAAAGATTAAGCTGTTAGGTAGATGTTGAATTTAAAGCCAGAATTTTGTATGGCTATCCAGCAATTTGTGAAAACTGGAGCTAATAATTTTGCGCCACGCTTTATTGAAGTGGTTGATATTCTGTCACCAAATATTTTGTGACGGATGAAAACTGCCACTATCTATCGGTAATCTTGTAGTATATTTACATTTGTTTTATGCTAAAATTCTTAGGCCGTGTAAATTATAATACCATAACATGATATTATTTATTTCAAAAATTTAAATTAAGTTGAGTTACATAATTAAAATCAAAATAATAAAAGTAAAAGCATCAACACTTTCACTAAATATATGGCGCACTAGCTAAAATCCTCAAAGAAAAAAAAATTGACTCAAAATGTCAAATAAAGCAGCCATAATGCTTGAATAAGTTATAATTAAAATTATGACTTGACGACCTCCGTTCAACCAAAACCTAATCAACCATAAAATCTAGTTTATTATTTCATCGATATAGTTCAATACGTAGTTCTTTTAGCCTTTTATATATATAGGAAGTGTTTTGTAGGTTTGTTCCATGAAGGTGCAAAGTATATAAAACAAAAATACGACAATCACGCAATGCAATGCAAGCTAATAGACTTACCGACGAAATTATATTATCTAAGCATATCATAAATTCATCGTAGAAAAAACAATCTTGCTCCGTGGAATTAAGAGTTTGAATTTCTTAAGAACTATGGCACATGCATGCTAGTGCTATAGGCACCTAAAACTAAAAGCCTAAGAGAGATATGGGGATATTATTATTATTGAGGTTGAAATTTCTCATCATGCATTATTGTAAAAGGTTATAGTGACAAATCAAGGGTTAAAAGATGCATGGAACCGCGCCACCCTAAACCCTAATAAGTTACTTAATTAGTTCACTCTTAACAAAACAAGCATGAACATAATCTAAATTATCTTTAAACACCAATCCCTATTTGTGCCACAAAGCATATTCCTACAAACCTGTAATATGGTCGCTCTCAGTGGGGGTTGGACCACTAATAATACCCCCAATGCATTCTGCCTCAAAAAGTATCTAATCCTTCATCATGTATGGTTAAATTTATCAACCCTCTCATCATTTCATAGGAGAAATCTTTGTTTATACTTTAAGCACATAATTTAATTTGCACTATTTTAAAAAAATAGAACTTTGTGCAAGACTGACTTATATGTAGATGTCTATGTCTCGTTTGTACATATATATATATATACACACATTAGAATTATCAACATGGGTTGGGAAATATTTTTTACGTTATCTTCTTAGATACTCTACAAATTTGAGTACAAAAAATATATCAAATACAATAAAAATTTTGCGAAAAGAAGGGTGCATTTATTTTAACATATCTATTAATATATAATAGACATATTAAACAAGGGAAAGCTAACCTAAACAAAAATAATAAATTATGTAGTTTTTTATTAATATATAATTAAATAAAAATTTTACATGTAAAATTGATAGTTGAGAATTACTCTAATAATTTTAACTATTAATATTATTAAAAATATAACCATTCATCGTATTTTTTTATCAACTTAAATTTTAAAAAAAATAATTTTATGACCTAAAATTCTAAAATTTAATCTTTATTAAACTAAAAAAAATAAATATAAGACAAATTAAATAAAAAAATTAATCACGAATATACAACTAAAAGAATGGCAGAAGATACATACAACAAAGGAAAATTGAAATGAATATAAGCCTTTGAAATAGAATAATATATCTGTATGAATAAGGATCACTATTATCTTCGTTGGCGTCTCACTATATATATATCTAGTAGATAAAGTTATGATGCATGAACTATATATACATCATTGTCATGATTTTCGTAATCATGTAACTATTAATCTTGAGGAAAAGTGACCCCATTACGGGGTTAGTGGCAACAACATAGGTAGTGGCTCCCCCCTTGCAGACAAATTTTGCCTACGCAAATTTATACACTTTGAATTAACCAAACTTATTATTATTTGGTCAACAATCAATGGCTCCTCGAGAACGAAAAAGGTTCAAGATCTAGTTTGCTTTTTTCTTTCATTACTTCTTCGTTCGTACATTTATACCTACTTTAATATAGTATAAAAAACAATAGTAAAATGAATCATGATATAATACAAAAATAAAAATTGAGCATCCAAAGAAAATTCTTTGTTTTTCCTTTATTTTTGGTAATAATCCATGATTCCGTGTCAACTTGGTTATGTGTTACTACTGAAAGTGACACACACAAATGGAGTTCGTGAATGGCTTACATGTGAAACCTTTGCTGCTAGTGCAGTGCACCTTTGAAATTTGTGACCAGCTATTTTATTGTATTTTATTTTATTTACATAATTAGCTATCTATAACACACGGCTTTATACTTTCTTTACGACATGATTGAAACTTTTAATTTGGTGTTTCGGCTGGGAGCTTTTATACCGGTGAAAACTCAGGTAAAGTCGACTTCACATAAGTTGATATTTGAGAATCGTTAGATAAAAATTTAGTCAAATTAGTCAAATCAGTCAAATTATCTAACAATTTTCAGGTATCAACTTCACGTGAAGTCGACTGCACCTGAATTTTCACCTTTTATATATAGTATGAATTTAATTTTGATGCAGGGATAATATAAATTAATTTTTACATATATTGAAATTACATAATATCATATTAAAACAGAAATAACTATATTTTATGATTACTGCTTAAGTGATAATTCAAAAAAATAAATATGATTGCATAATTGTATTAATATATCAAAATTAAACTCGTATATTATTATTATTATTATTATTATTATTATTATTATTATTATTATTATTATTATTATGGGATACAAATTTGAATCCACTAGTTAGTCATGATCAGCCCAGTTAGTACCATGATTGGGGGTGGCATGATAATAAGATTTAATATTAAGAATTCTGTTTTTATGTGCAATTTGTTTATAGCACTGGATAGGAATTGATATCAATAGTGGAATCTTATGCACTAATAATAATAATATCTTATCCTATCTGTGAATATAAACTTAAATTTCATTCTAATTTGCTCTACACATGGGATGGTTATCTTTTTGTTGTTGTTATTTATTTAAAAGAATTTAACATTGTTTCATAAATACTATGAAAAACCATTGAACCATGCATTGAAAAACTTCATCTGTAAAGTGAGACCTAGTAATAAGTTTATTTTGACCTCTCCATTCATTTGGTTCAAAACCACCATTAAATAAAGAAAACATCATTACCAGTTACTTCATATCCAAGAAAAAAAATAGCTATAATGATTCAATTAGGACTTAGGAGTATTCTAATATTGAAGAAGTTTCAAATTCAAAATGTTGGGAAGCAAGCTCTTTTAAATAAATTAATGTATTAATAATAAGTACCGGTTGTGAAGTTAGTTATCAAGATAATAAACTTTGTTTTTTTAATATATATGATAAAGAGTATTTTAGGAATGATTATTTGTGCAATAAAACCTTTTTAATCCTCGTTATATTAATAGATAATATATAGCTGAAAAAAAAAACTAATTATCTCAAATTTTTTATAATTTCTCATTCACTAAATATTTAAAATCCAAAATTTTTGGACTTATTTAATTTGACATAAAACTAACAGATATATACACTAAAAATTAAAATGCATTTGTATATGTCTGAATTAAAATAATGAAAAGGGTCCATGCCACTTGCACAACTATAGCAGCCGCAGATATAGTATGGCAGTCTCCATCAATATATCACTAGTTAGGATCAAATAATTCTATTATATCAAAGTGACCAGCACCAAATATATCTCTAATAATCCTACTATAGTGTAGGGTTAGTATTATTCCAAATCCCAAATAGTGTTTACCTAAACTATGATCTTGAACTTTAATTTGTAACGGCTAAACTAAACACGCTACTATCACTACAAGATTTTTGATAGATTGCGGCAGTTCAGAGTCAAATAGCAATGGTTT
This sequence comes from Arachis duranensis, assembly GCF_000817695.3. Lineage (NCBI taxonomy): Eukaryota > Viridiplantae > Streptophyta > Magnoliopsida > Fabales > Fabaceae > Arachis > Arachis duranensis. Next base: position 104,102,017 of record NC_029776.3, read on the forward strand.
TTATTAACTACCGCCAAACAGATAGCGACGGTTGGATAATTACTCTAAAATAAAATGCGATTAAATCTTTAGCGACGGTTTTTTAAAACCGCTAAGGCTTAACATCTTTTTAAATAAATAAGAGTAAATCAAATTAGCTTGAGATTTTTGAGATTAATTAGATTGTATATAATACATAATTTATTTTAATTACAATACAAGAGTTTTGAAAATGATGATGGATTTGTTAGTGATATTGGTTTTGGATAAGGACTTTGCACAGTAGATTGTGATATTTCATTTTCGGAGAATTGCAAATCAGTAGTATATATGATGTTGTAGTAGAATAGTTGTGCAAATTATTGTGAAGCCTAATTATTGATTAGAAAATAGGGCATCACACAGATTGTGACGAGTGATGAAAAGAAAATAGGAATATTATTATTATTGCTGACTCTTCCCACAAATGGAAAGTTAACTTCACCAATTTTACTGCCTCGTAGACACCAAGCAATGCATGCACCCTTTCCACTACACATATATATCTTATCATTTTCTTTCATCATCTACCTAAATCAATAGATAGTGAAGTTATTGTTTTGAACATAGAATAATATTTGTAGAAATATAATTATTTATATATTTTTTTGAGGAATGTTAGGGTCAGCAACTTTTGTTGGGGTTCGAATCTCACCTTGTGCATGCAGCAACTCATTGGCCAGCGACAGACCCTTAAATGGAGCTCAAATCCGCGACGGATTAGTCTTTGATCTGTCATGTTGGGAGATACCGTGGGCAACCAAAAAAATTTTTTTGTGTTTTGTAACCATCAATAGTATTTTTAATAGTGTGAGATTAAATCCAATGGTATAAAATCATTCAATTTTCTTTTGATAATTAAATGCTGACCAACTTTTTAAAAAATTGCTGTCCCAAAACTTTCCCAATTTTTTATCAGTTTGAATTCTAGAAATAATTAATTTTATGACGTGATATTAAAATTTTTATAATCATAAAATGTAAAATTTTATATTTGTTAATTCTAAAAAAAAATTAGTATAAGATAGAAAGAGAAAAAAAGAGAATTCATCTTCATACTAAAAAAAGACTCTTGCTTAAACATTTAGAAATATAATAATTCATACTTTTTGTTAGTTTGAGTTTTTGGACAAATTATTTTGAGTTCATGACAATATATTTCTGCTTTTCTAATTTTAGATTATATATAATAAATATGTGGTGAAATTTATTTATTTATATATTTTTGTCATTTGTTGCAAGTATCTAACGTTTATTACCGGGTTTTTCTACTTATATATCACTTAACTAAATTTTTTTTAGTATAAATAAATAAATAAATAAAATTACAATATGATAATTGGAAATGAAAACAACATTGGTAAGCAGTTTGTTTAGCCACCAGATTGAGCATAATAATATAATTGGAGACTTTAGAATAATCAAATAAATGCAAGTGGATATATGTATGTCAGAAATAGCAGCGGCAAAATGCATATGTAGACTTTTTAAGAGGGAATGCACATGTTTGATCCTTTCACTTTCGGAAATGCCAAGTGCTATTTGTTGGCAATTAATGATCAAGCAAGCAATATCCTACTACTTCTCTTTTTCTAATAAACTTAAATTCCTTATACATTTTACACAAATATATCACCATTATAATTATTAATTTGGTACTCAAGATTCATGTGTTGACAAAAAAATTTTTAAAAAATATTATCAATAAAAAAATCTTTAAATAATTTTAAAATATGATAAAAATAATCAACAGATATAATATTTTTTATAAGTGATAAAAAAAATTTGTATTTAGCAATTCTAAATTTTTGTGACAATATTTGAATAAATATTTATAATGTGCACACAAAAATTTAAAATAAAATTTGATTTTTATATATTTTTTTTTAAATATGGTCATTCACAATTAAAAAATTAAAAAAATTCACTTAACATAAAATTATCAAATTTTAAGAATGAAAAGAAAGTTAAGCCTCAAAATGGTCCCTAAAGTTATACTCGAAACTCAAATAGATTTATAGTTTATTCATTTATTTTATTCTTGGGGGGTGCGTTAATACACAATCATTTGTTGTGTGATATTTTTTATGGGCTAAAATGGGAATGAGAATTAGAATAAACTGTAGTCATCTTTTCATAATGCTTTTTGGGCCTAATCAGATTTTGGTCGTGCTCCTTCTATTCAGAGTTTCAGACTCATTTGGGTTTAATCTCATCATTATTGGTTGTTCATTTTCTCAACATATTTATTTTGCGAACAAAAACCTCTTTTCAGGTGAGGTTTGTTTTTTGGATAAGGTGAGATTAATGGGTATTATCCAAACACTAAAGTTGGGTGGGTAATATTTAAGGTTAAATCTATGGACCATTTGCATAAAACAATACATATTGTTCTTGATAATATTAATGGGCTTTTATTTGGGCCGAGATAGCCCATTTCTCTCATGATTGATTACCCATAACAAGGCATGGGTCTCAGGACCAAAAAAAATGCTACACACATCTATGCTTGGTTCCATCTCTTTTTGTTAAATTATGATTTTCATGTGATAAAAAATTAAAAATAGATTTAAAAAATAAAAATCAATAATGAATATATACAAAATTATAAATCAATAAGTATTATTGTCTCTTGAATTATGAATCTCATGATGATAGCAACATAAAAATATTTAATATTGTTGAAATTATTCTCCTATTGAATAAAGAATAAAATGTAGAGAAGTGAGTGGATACATGTATCTATGCCCCTAATAAGAATTGTCTTTAGCTACTTGGTTCAGATTCATCCAACTCAATAATTAATAACATTTTCAGAAATTAACGGAACTTGCTCCTAATTTTTTTGTGGATTTTTCATAACTTTGAAAATAACATAACATTACCGCAACTTGTAGCTGAAACGAATTGAAATGGCTTCAATATATTTGGTTGATTCTGTTCATTTTGCACGCTTTCCATTATTGATGGTTTCACACTTATCACTGCTCTTCTGTCATATGATCAAACAAATTAAATTATATGTCAGGTTTTTTTTTTCATTTCAAGAATTTTGCTAGAAACTAGTTAAGAAGAATAAATTGAGAAGTTATGATTCTAAATATATATAATATTAAGAACAAAGAAAGTAAATAGGACAAGTATGTTATCATGTAATATAAAAACAAATTTCAATACATTCATTTCTTTTGGTATTTTTCATAATTAAAACTTTGTATTTAGATGAGATACCAATATTAATCTGAAAGCGACATGTTAGCGACAATTGTTCACAAAACCATGCACTTCATCATCATTATTCATTAGTATTTAGTAGAAGTTCATGAAAGAAATAATTGAACCTCCTTTAGAAATAATCATAATTATGCTTCCTCTCTTTTATTTCTAAAATATACCCTATATTATTCTATTATAAATTTGGACTAAAAAGTTTCACTTTAAATTAATTTTTAATCAAAATAACATTTATGAAAAGTACTTTTTTTTTGCATATATTTGAATTACAAATTATTTGCTTGTGTATTACTATATACAAGGTTAACCTCATTAATCCTATTTATGTATCACGAAAACAAATTTGTATTCAGAAAATAAAAATTTAACACTTTAATATATTGAATATGTATTTAAATTTTTAATAGGGTACTAATTAGTAAAAAAATTATTAATATAACAATATGATATTATTTGATTCAATTAAACGAATTGAAACCATAAAAAGTCTCAAAAAAGCTACCAGAATAAGTAATAGTTAAAACCTCCCTACCATTGATGAAAGAGAAAATAAATAAATAAATAAAAAGAACTAAAGACTTTCACTACAATTAGGAGTGGAAACAGGTCAGGTTAATAGGCTTGACTTATTATGTAGTTGATTGATTTGAACATAGCCTGTAGCTTGCTATAGGTTTTTTTTAAAGTACTAAGTCTGGTCTAACTTGAAACTTGTTAAAAGGCTTGCTAAATTTTCTTTACAAAAATAAATATTATTTAAAAAAAATTAATAAATATATTTATATGAAATATCATATTTAATATTTATAAAAAATTTTAAATTTTAAAGTATTTAAAATATATAAAACTATTTATAATTAAATATAATAAATTTAAAATATTTCATAATTTTGTTAATAATAAAAAAATTATTTATATATGTAATTATGTATTAAAAGTCTGATAGGCTAATAAAATTAATTAGTAAACCTAAACCTGACCTATTAACATAATAAGATTTTTATAAAAATCTAAGTGTCTATTTTATAGCAGGTCATGCCAGACTTACAGACTCTTGATAGATCGCCTGACCTTTTTTTTTCACCCCTAACTACAATGTTAACAAAACTAGTAGTAATGACTCAACCCTCTCCTCCGTGGGAAACTTTGTTGCATAAATTATTGTGCAAGTTTCACTGATTCAATCACCAAACTCAACTTTACATACCAAAATAAACAAACATACCCAACCTCAATGGCAAGGCACATTGATGCCCTCAAAAAGTTATGAGCCTTATGAATGAATGAATGTACTTTATTACAAAAAATATATGATCAGTAACAGATGGCATACCCTTGGTGGATTGCTTTCTCCAACATTATCTATGTTACCATCATTGCTCTCTGATTTATAGTATACATGTTTTCTAGTACCAATCTTACTATATCTTCTACTACCTTATGCTTATCATTATAGGCATTATATAATCATAACCATATAGCATTGCATAACAGAAAACTTAGCAGAATATGACAATCTTATTGTTCACTCATACCCTTTGCTTGAGGCCAAAGAAGGAAGGTTTCTAAATCAGGAATGTCTTGTGCTAATATAGCATGATTTAAAAATTTAATTGGATTACTAATTTATTATTATATGCAGTATGGTTTTAATTTTCTACTACAAACTTATGATTTCATCTTCCATGCTTTTTGTACTTGGCTTCTTATCATTGGAGGGGTTAGTTATTTTATTATAGATGAAATAATACTAACAATTTCTTATTATTATTATTTGGCATAACTTTTTGTAGCCCCCACAAGAAGCAAGGTACTGAAAATTTTGTTATTATTTCATTTGCTAATAAATGCTGCTTGCTTCAGCAAGAAATAGAGCATAGCCCCAGAAGAATGATGGACATGCTTCAACCAATTGAGATGGAGATGAATGGAAAGAAAGCAAAAGCACAACTTAGGATGTTGATGGTTGAATAATCCTAAATTTGTCCAATGCCATAAAGTTACAAATACACATATTGATAATATTTATATATATCCATCAAAAATAGACCAATACATTTGGTGAATGAATTAGGTGATGAACACCAAAATCACAGAGTGGGAACAATTTTTTTTTCCTTATGGTAATTAATTAATCACTATCAATAGCAACCCCATTTTATTTTCTGAAGTAAATGACATGATTATAGAGAGGGGTTGCTAAACAAATCTAAATACAGAAAAGAATGTAAGTAGGTAACAATATAACAATACTCCAATAGTGGAAGAGGCAAACCCAAATCACATGCACACAATTTTGCAAACTAGTGGTGCTATGGTAACTTTTCTTTTTTGAATTTTTACTTTTTTTAGTTGAAGATATCCCAATTGAACTTTTGGTGACCTGAATTATTGTTATTGGTCACTGAGGTTGATGATGGCACAGGGATCAATGGAGGGGCAGAATCAAATGTCTCCCATTGAGTGGTGACTACTACTCCTGAGGTAGAAGAATGCCTTGTTGATTGATTTTCATGTTGTTGCTTCTGAAAGTGGCCATTTGTGTTCCTTGGTGTTGCTTCTTGTTCCTCCTCATCAATTGGTATTAACATATGATTCCCATTTGAATGTGTTTGTTGCTGTGGTTGCTCTTGAATTGGTGCAAGTCTTTGACCATTTGAATGCTTAGGAGGAGGACCATGATCTCCATTGCTGTTTGGCACTGAATTCTTAACTTTGAGCATGTCCAAAGTCTCAACATACTTTTGAACTCTTTTCACCTACAAAATGAAAAATGTTTTAAGGCACCGGATGACTGATTTTGGTGTCCACGTAGCATAGCATGGTTGATGTATATATGATATCAAATGTGTACCTGCATTTTTCTTTGCAATTTGACATCCCCATCAGCTGTAATACCATCCAATTTGAGCAATTGATTCATCAATAACTCAATAAGACCACTAACATCTGTTTCAGCAACTTTCCCACCTTTGTTGATTATTGTTTCAAAAGCAGACACCTAATCAATTCCAAAACACTAATAATAATCAGTTTCACAGCTACTCAAAGCATTTAATACATTTCCAATCCAACACATCACAATAAGAATAAGAATAATGAAAGAAAAGCACATACCCTTCCTGCAAGCCTATCTACATCCAAGCTGATTTCAGAGATAGATTTTGCAGCTTTCTCCATCTTAGCATTCTTCCTCAGCTCCAAGAACCTCTTCTCTTGGCTAATAGGGTCCTCCTTCAACACCATTTTTGACTTGTCCTTCACCCCAACCATGTCAAGGAAAGCCTTTGAATCCCTCTCCTTGTCCTTATAAAACAGCTTCTGATCTTGGTGATGTAAACCAGTTGACCCTGAAAGCATTTTCTTCAATTCCCCTGCCACCACCACCAACAAAAAACACACAATGAATTTTCAAAACTAGTTTATAGATCAATGTATTTGGTAACAATTGTACTATCAAAATTCAAAATAACAGATACTTATTGAAGGAAATAGAGAATGATAAAGAGAGTTACCAAATGTAGCTTGAGAATTAATGTTGACTTCATGGTAAATTGAATTGTACTTGACTCTAACTCTAATTGTCGGTGGAGGAACTGAGTTCCGATCCGAGTCAGCAGTTCGCATCTGAACAAGCATTCCACCTGGCCTCATCTCCCACTCCTTAGAACCAGCCTCACCACCATTGCTCACCATTAATCCATTTGTCTTGTTGCTGTTACTCTCACCATTCCTCATCCTCATCATCTTTCTCACTATTCTCTCTTTTTTTGTGTCTGCTTAATCAGTGAATCCAAACAAAACAAGAAACAAAGCAAGATAAGGTTATTGCTGCTGTTCTTTTTAGATCTCAGAGAAGAAGAAGTGAGATTCTTCTTCAGTTCACAGTTCAGAACCCGTGACACAAATTATATAACTCAGCGACACAATTCACAGCAAAGAGATGATAGAACATGTCTCAGAACCCAACTTTGACCCCAGCATTCCACCAAAGTCCAACTCCGACAAACACGCCTACAGCGAAAGAGAGAGATAAAGACACAAAAAAACAACAAAAAGTTTCAACTTCAATATATAGAGAGAGAACAAAGATAAAGTTGCAGATTTTTTATTCTTTTTTCAGTTATGAATGGCTTATAAGGAAGAACAGCACCAACCCATTAATCACTGAAGCTCAAAGCAAAGATCTTTACACACAAAAATGTGGTTCATCAAACTTCAGAGTCATAGGAATTTTCCACCATAATATGAACTAAGAACATAAGAGAGAGAGAGGGAGAGAGAGAACAAGCTGTGATTTTTTTTTCCCTCCTCCTTATGAAGGAGCAAAATCAATGGCAAGTTGAAAACAATTGCAATGAGAAGGAATTGATTCTTTCTGGAGAAATTGAAGGGAGAGAGAGAGAGAGAGGAAAGAAAAAAATTGAAGAAAAAAAAAAGAAAGAAAAATGTTGTTGAATAAAAAAACGAGTGGCCAGCTAAGTATGCTGGCACCTTGTGACCTTCTTATATATACTAACATTCAATTATTTAATTCATATAATTTTACTTTTTTTTTTAAATGATTGCACTTGGAATATCGTGTAATTTAACGGGATCAATTATTCTTTTTGTTTTTGTTATTCTTATGGAACATCTAATGAAAGTAATGGTTGGTTCGGTCAAATTTTTTTCAAAGCTGTTTGTAATTTTAAAAAATACAAATTATTTTGTATTTGATATATTAAAAAAGATTATCTATTTGTGTTTAATATGAGTATTTTTAGAATTATTTGTAAAGATATTTTAAAATTAGTTTATTGATTAATAAATGTATCTATTTACTTGTACTCTTTTACAGATTCTATAACTTATTGTAAGTCATTTTTATTTTAATTTACTAAATATAACTATCATAATTTTAAAAAGTAAAAAATTTATAAGACCAAACCTAAACAGTAAACATGTCAACTGGCCAAATTGAAATTAAAAGTAAGTTTTCTTCCAAGTTTTTAACTTTTTTTATCCGAGACTTAAATTTATTATCTTATTACATTATTAACATACAAATTTTTTTTTAATTTAGAAAAATATCTATATATAGTTCATGTTTTTCCCTTTTCTAAGCTTAAATTTTATAATATTTTTTATGAAAATAAAAAATAAGCTTATTATTAGTTCCTTTTCTATTTTAACACTACTGCCTAATAAATTGATGATAGACACAGTAAAATTCTACATCTCTGATCTCTTTACTATTTATAATTTTCTCCTAATCCTCATAATTAAAAGTTAACTAGCATGTACTTCAATTGACATGGAGTTGGATTAACTTAATTATAGGTGTTATTCAAATATTATATATAATATATTATTTTTGTCGTCCAAATAAAATTCGAAAAAATAATCGAAATAGTCTATCATAAATTCCTTCTTGATTTGAATAGAATTACATCTAAAAAAAAGATAAAAAAAAGAAAGCAGTAATTCTTGCACAAAATAATGAATAGAAAATAAGAGTTTGATAATAATGAAAAAGATCATTAAAAAAAAACAAAAAAAACGTAAAGAAATATGAATATTTAATAATTAATTAAGATATTAAAATATTTTATTTTGAGAATTTAGTTCATAATTTCATAATCAACGTGAACGCTTTGAAGAGAAAAAAAATAAATGAAAGAAAAAATGTTGGGTCGCCAAGAGTAAAGAGAATCAAAGGAGAAAGCCGCCAATTCCAAAGCTTCAGAAAATTGTTAAAAATCCGACAGAGTAAACTGAAGCATGTTTGAGAGTTTTTGAGCTTTTGATTCATCATAACAATGGGCACGTGCCACTGTAGGGGCAGTTAGGGTATTTAGAGTAGGCTAATCATATCTAATTATAGGTACCATGGACACGTGTCGTCTTATAATAGGGTTGTCTTTGGTGGTTATTTTGATGAGGAAGTAGTTGAACAGTGAAGTGTTAAACCGCCAAAGTTTCTTATTGGTCACACGTGTGCTTCTAAAATCACCAACTGAGGTTAATTTTTCAAAACCTTTTTTTTTTACCCCTTTTATTGCTTGCTTATGACTTATGAGTAAAGTTGAACATTCAATTGAACATTGAACCCTTGCAGGATTTTTATTATTAATTTATTACATTTCTTTTGGTATTTCTTTTTTATTAATTAGAACATATACACGTGCTGGTTTCTTTCTTTTCTATTTTTTGATGTATGCAATATAAAATGTATAAATTAAGAATAAAAACTTTGCTTTTTCATCCATTTATGTGCAACCAGTGCATGCACTATATCCCATCTGAAACTAAACAATTTACTGTAAGATTATAGTCAACCTATATATTATCAATTAAAGAAATCCTAAGTTAAAATTCAAATATAATTTATATATGTTCGTTTATGTTTTTTCTATATATGAATCATATTAAAATGAATAAATTAGTTAGGTTAAAACGTGCATGGTTGAGTCTAAGTAATATTATAACACTTTAAATTATTTTTATTAATTTATATATTTATATCTAATATTTCAATTAGTTTGTAATTTTTTTAGTATTTTTAAAATTTATTAGATATAAGACTATTTATTATATTTAAAAACAAAGTATTTACTATCTTGATTAACTTCACATATATATATGATATATATTACTATAATACTATTAGACACATGAATAAATTAATTTAATAATGATGTTAACTAGACAACAAATAGATCAGATATATAGAAATAGATGTCAGCAGTGGTGGAGTTTAGTTCAGATAAGGGGTGGCCATGACCCCCCCAAACTTTTATTAAAAAAAGTAGTAATACTTTTTTAAAAAATAAAAAATAGTTCAGTTGGCTCAAATATTTTATTATGACTTAAAATACCAAAGTTTAATCTTCATCTCTTGCTTTTATTGCACAATAATTTTTAGTTTTAAACATTGAAAATATATTGAATTTGGAATGAATTGAGTGTATTCGCATTTCGCAGCTCTCTATTCAATAAGCAACACTCCATTTACCTTTGAGTTTAAATATAAAAAATTAAGTATTTTTATTTATTTAATTTAATATTATTTTATATTTTACTGTTTATTTAATTTAATTTTTTATATGATAAAAAATATTAGAATATTCAATAAGTATTGATATTATTGTATGCGTATAAATTGATAAAAAGAATTCAATAAATATTATAAATTTTAATATTTGTTCTTCTAATTTCTTTTTTACATATTTTACTGGATATATATTCAAATTTTTATATAAAATAGTCATAAAAAATCAAAGAGTTGATGATGCACTTTTTAAGAGGAAGGCTAATATTCAAAAAGGAAAACATATAACTTTTATAATATCAACATTTGTAGATAGTTCTTCTACTTTAATGAATCACGAAGAAAGATGTCAGATATTTTATTTGGTTTCTATCATTTGGGTAAAATTTTAATTTTTTTATTTTTTATTTGTTTTATATTATTTTTTATTTTTTAAATTTGTCAATGATTGAATTTTAAATTTTTTAAACATAAAATTTTAATATTATATTATAATATTATTTTTTTTTAAATTAAGATAACAAAAAAAATAATATAAATAATTATATCTCTAATAATTTATTTTCACGAATTATGACAATTCATGGCAATAGTCCCATTTGGTTGGCTAGTTTATTATTATTTAATTCCACTAAGAGACAGATAATTAAGATATCCATTTATCCTTCACAAAAATTTTGGTTGTTTTTAGTACTTTCATTATCTCAACTACTAATAGAATTTGTCTTCATTTTCATCCATCTTATTATGATATAATTGATGTATGGACTAATAATAATAACTAGCTAGCTTCGTCATGAAGTGCAATAGTAGTACTCCACTTTAATTTCTTTTAATGCAAATAAAATTGGTGTAAAGAATAGGAACAAGAAGCATATAATCTTGCGTGTGACCAATTGACATTACATCGAAGAGATTCTATATGCTTTTCCCTTTCTACTCTCTTTCTCTTCAAAAATTATATTAGGGTTTCACATGTTGTTGTATACTGTATAGTTTGATATAAAAATGTTAATCCAAAGCTTTTGGACAACTTAATTGATTCCTTAATATTAATTATTAAATAATAAACTGGCTAGATTAATAACTTTGGGTTGTGAAAAAAGTTCAAAATAGACTCAAACTTGCAAGTAATTAAGCCATTAATTAAGTACGTACATAGCTTTATATATATAATACACATTATACAAGTTCAAAATCTACTTAAATTAGTTGGTTAGAGAGTTATGATCATAGGAACTCCTCTTTCGTTTTCTAATTAATTAACTTAGGAGTTTATTTGACTTACGCACGTTGTTTAGTCCTGTATGCTAATAACTAACCAGCATTGGTCATTAGGGTATGTATCTCTCTCTAATTTCGTGTATTGACGTAGAAACGAGGGTTTTATATAATAATAAAAGTTTGATTTTGATGGATTTATAATATAAATTATTTTACATAGTTATTTAATTATATTTTTTAAAAATTATT
>NC_029776.3:104113843-104125641 GCF_000817695.3 Arachis duranensis
TTATATATTTAATTGTGTGTATCGTCATATTATTAAAAATAATTATTTTTTAAATTTATTATTTAAAAAATTATTTAAAAATAAATTTAAACTGAAAAGTCACCAAAATTAAATTAAAATAAAATGTAATTTTATCTAATCATCAATTTAAAATTAGTTGAATTATGATTGAATTACACCAACGCATATAATTGGTATCACAGTGAAGTAGAAGAAGAAAAGGAAGATCAAAATATACGAAGGCATCCATGAATTAGAGGACACGTGGCATGCATCGGAAGCATGTGTACGATGAGAATAAGATCCAGATCAAAGGATATATATAGCACCGACAGTTTTGGGACGCACGTGCCATGGCGCACGTGAGAAACTTCGTTAGGGTTGTGTTTTCGGGTGCCTACGTACTCTGAAGCAGACTCTTCTACCTACGGTGGTTGCCGCATTTTTTGTTTGATACTCTATCAATATTAATTTTAATTTGGAGATTAGATATAATAATTAATGATATTTGCCTTTTATTAAGAGTTCATTGGATGTGTGTTGGGGATTGAGCGGTTGGAAGTGTGGATATTTGATTGCAGACAATGTACCGACCAATTCGAATTAAATAAAGATTCTTATATAAGAAAATATATAGAGTAAAAATTATTGTTTTTCTTCAAAGTTAAACGTATATAAAAATAATTATATATGAATTTTTATTAAAATTAAATAATAAATAATAGTGGTATAATTTGTATGAGGTTTTAAATTTATTATTATTAATTTATCAAAGAAAAATAATAACGTTAGAACTTATATAATATTTACTAATTAATGTGCAACTATTTGAACATTATTTTTATAAAAAAAAAAGTCTTGATACTAATAAAATTAATTATTTATATCATTCTATCCATATTTGTAAGAAAAATTAATACCATAATGCCATACATATACATGTGAATATTATATTATTGTGAAATTAATTCATATTTGACCGTATTCCAGCATTTTCAGTTATTTTATGTTTTTCCGGCCTCATGACCTTTCTTTTGCCATCGCTATTTTTTTTTAGATATTAAGAATTTTTTTGAGAAGGAGTTAAGATGTTATATTTTTTAAAAATATATTATTTAAATATTAAAATTAGGTATTAAAATCAGTTATTATATATATTGTGTTTAATTTATTTTTAATATATATTTTATATTTTAATATATCTAATTTAGTGATTGATTTTGAATTTTTGATAATTAATTTTAATGTGTATCTATATCTAGCTAGCATGATTGTATATTTTTTGCCAACAACTAAACCCGGTTTCAATTATTATTGATACAGTTATTTTGGTTATTGGGTTAAGTGTCTAAAAATTCTGTCTCAAATTTATTTATAATATGCTTCAAAGCAAAAAAAAATGGGAGACCAGACAGATCAATCTGACATCAATGCCATAGTTAATTAGTTAAAAACTTAAAATGAGTTATATATAGATATAAAATAAACGAACATAAATGCTATATTATTTTATTTTATTTTTTTATTTCTTAAAAAGGTTAAGCAGACTAGACGACAAAAAGGACGGTTCATTGAATTACGAGTTACGACGGCAATAGTTTTATGTTAAACAAATTTTCAACATGCAAAATTATTATTTGAATAGTTCTCATAAATCTTAAGAAAAAGGTAGTAAAGGAAAAAAGTGAGGGAGCAAATGAGAACAGAAAAATAAAGAAAAAAAAATCACAAGTTTAAAAAGAAATAGGTATATAGATGGATGATAATAATAAAGTTAGGTGGAATATTTGTTTTTGGTTTTTGCTACAATGTGGAGTGTGGTGAAAGGGAAAACCATCCAATCTTATAACCTAAGGGAGTTATATATATATGAAGAAATTAAATAGATGTGAGTGTATGCATGTTGCAAGGTGTAAGAATTAAACTCACTTAGCTTAATCTCAACTGTAATATAATATATAAGAATTTCATGTTACATATTGATGAATTGATGATGACTCTATAAAAAAAAGTATATTATTATCCAATCAAATAATATTTTTAATCATAAAATTTTTAAAATAGTGAGTAATCAAATCATTTTTTACTAATATGACTGTATATATAATTAAATATCAATATAAATTAAATTGTTATGGTATATAAATATAATGTTGCATATACTTATATACTTTAAGAAAAAGTATAGAGCAACATATTATCTGTCAACTTATTGTTAACAATAATTAATTATTATATTTTAAACACATATATAAAGAGACACATCCAAAAAATATATCTATAAAGACACTTTTGTTAAACACAGTCATAAAAAATTTTTTTTATTAGATACATTCACAAAGACACTTCCATTAAACACATTTATAAATAAGAGTTGGCAGAAGTTGACAGAAATACTGTTGGTAACTAGCGGGATTATACTTTAATTACTAATTAGTTTCCCAAGCTAAGAGAAAGAACGCTTTTTTTTTTCTTTTCCTCTTTTTCCATGACTGGTTATTTGCTCTATATTTGATTAAATTAAATCTAGAATTAAACTTAAAGGATAATAATAATAATCATAATAAAATCAAAGCATTCTAATTTGTAAATCTAAAGGCCACGGAATGGTGGAGGGTCTTTGTACTTGCAGGCAGTACACTATCACGTTTGAAAGGAAGAATCCAACGACTTTTTTTGGACGAAGGTATTTATATATAAATATAAATAATAAATACATAAAGTAAAACAAAAGCCCAAGGAAACTTTGATAAATTAGGAACTGTCGGTAGAACAAAAAAAGAGGGGGGGAGGGGGGGCTTCACTTTCCCAAAAAAAAAGAAGAGAGATGAAATGTGTACACATAATAATGTACAAATATTATTCAAGAAATTTAATCATTTAATTTTTCTATATAAATCTCAATAATTAACATGATAATAATGATATTGAAAGGACATTTTTTGAAAAAAAGAATAGAATTATTCAATAATTAATAGAATTAATTGGGTGGCTAATTGCTAATGGTATAACCAAAATCCCAGCTGCTATGAAAATGATAGAGCACCATGAAATCGCAAGGTTGAGATAGATGCTTCCTTCCTATAAAGCCAAATTAAAAGGGTCTATAAAGGAGGCCAATGCCATTGTGAGTACGCAATTATATATACATATATATATATAAGTCAAACATCAATGGGATTTGCTACACACTTAGCTTCATTATTTCATTATTTAGCATTAACATTGACATTTCTTCAGCTAAGATATTGACATTCAAGGAGCTCTTTCAGCTTCCATTGCCATAAAAAAAACAATTAATCCGGATGGACCACACTTTTGCATCCTTAGCTTCATGCTTCTTTAGCTTAAATATAGGTGCAATTTCTTTGTACAATTTCCTACTACAATCTTAGGTGCTACAAATATGGATTCATATGTTGCTTATTATATGGCTAAGCCAATAGGAAAGTTAATTTGCTTTCTCCTTGTTGGTAATATGAACAAATATCTCCTTTATTTTATTTTATTTTATTTTATTTTATTCAGTGAACAAATCTCTTATGATGTAGATTCTTTGATTTTTACCAATTTGGTTGTGTAGACCCAATTGACACTCTCATAAGAGACCAATGACTAAGTCAACTTCATAAGTTTGTTTGATATAGCTGGCTGTCAGATTTAAGTACACTCAGAAGTTTTTCATATTCTCATCATCAGCTTTGAAATGCTTTAAATCTATGATTCAATATTTTTCTCCTAAAAAATTAGAAAAAGTTAGGAAATACCAATAATATAGGTTCATGAGGGTTACATATATATAATAATAATTACATAAAATACTATTGTATTTATATTTTTAAGTAAGAGAAATTAAGTTTGTTTAATTTAGAAAGTCAAATTTGACAATAATTTGGATTTGTGTGTAGTGTAAGAGTGATTCATCAGCAATAATTTTTAACGTTGCACTTATATTATATTAAAAATTAAATGGACCTAATTTATTCTCAAAAGTTAATTTGAGATATAAAAATTATCTCACATTTATAAAAGCTATCAGACTTTGATTTTTAGATAATATAAAACTTTATATTCAGTAATATAAAATTTTAATGTCTTTTTCATGTTAGAGAATACTATACTTAAATATTTAGAAGTGAAATTTATAGATCTAAATTTAAAAGTGACTCAACTAATGAAACTAAATAAATTTTTAAAATCAATTATAAAAGTCAGCTAGTGATAGCGTTATAGAGTGATGCTAATTAATATACAACTTCTTGGTTGTTTAATTTACTATAAATAAATTCTAGTTGTATAATTAGTATTACTACTCTTGATTTATTTAAAATATTTTCCTTGGTTAGCTAAGAACATATTGATATATTAATTAGTTAGTTAAGAACATTGATTGGAAGGTATAACTAATTAACAGAAGGCTTAATAGATGGAATTTAAATTCAATAGAAATTATATCACTAAATTATATTGCATGTTATATCATCACATCATCATAAACATTTCAGCATTATATATATACATATGATTTTTTTTAATGGTGTAATGATACATAGGTAGATACTATTCATATTAAATGATTTTTCTTCTTTAAACAAAATTAAAATTTTGGACTTGACTTTAAAGTGAAAAAAAAAATTAAAATTTTGGATTAACTGTTTTATTTCTCGAGGTATCTACAAATTAAAGAATATGAAGCTAAAATAAAAATATAATAAGATGGTGTAATCATGTGGGTATAATGTAATATGGAGGAAGCTAATAGGGACATTATGATTGGACAAGGATTGGTGTGTGTCACTTTTGGATTAGTTGCCCTTTTGTAATCTTCTTATTCTTTTATTTTTAAATTTTTTCCTTTATGTAATGTAAGATGACGATAACATTGCTGGTCTCCAAAGTATATAATTATGTATCACTAAGGACATTATGCACGTTGTCAACCAACTCATCATCTTCAACCGTGACAACTCCTATTCTCCCTTTAATAATTAATTAATATATAGTTATATACCATTTAGTAATTATTCTTGTTAGTTATTATTCCCTCCTGTATCCTTTCATTTGTTCCCAATTAGGTTTTAATAATTCATAGTTTTACTTTTAATTTCTAATAATGACTCAGTTAATTGTAATAATTAATAAATATTAAATAAAATACATTATAACTATTTTTTATTAATTTTTTTAAAAAAATAACAAATCGATCCTTGATTTTTTGGTCCGCATACATTTGAATCCTTAAAAATTTTAAAATACATTTAAGTCACTAACCTCTTCAAAATCTAGACATATCGATCTCTGAGTCTAATTTGTCAAATTTTAAAAACTCTCTCATATATGCATCCGTATCAATTAGGTCACTACAATGGGAGTTACGTTTGATTTTTTCGTTAAATTTGAGAGACTCAAGTAAACATGAGGAATCAATATGTCCAGGTTTTGAAAAAGTCAGAGACTTAAATGTATTTTCAAATCTTCGAAAACTTAAATGTTTGCAGATCAAAAGGTTAAGAATCTATTTGTCTTTTTTTTATTATTATCAAATATTTCTGTTGTTTATATATATAGTCATATAGACCTGTTTAACTTTAAAGTCTAGGTTGGTTGCCTTAATTTTCCAGTTTAATTTATGCATGAAGTTTATAGAATATATATTTTAGGGTTGGTTGCTTTACTCTAATTTAAAATTTATAGAATATATATTTTTCAGATGACAAAAAATAAATATCAAGTTTTCAAGTAATTTAGTGAAGTGTGAGTTGAGACAAAAATATAATAGTGTGTCATCAGAGGACTTTTTTTTTTAGAACCTGGAATCTCTACTTAACCAAAAAAAAAAAGTGGTTAAAGGGCATTGATGAGCCCACCAATGTGCTTTGTTTGGTATTGATTACCGAATTGGGAAATGGTGTTTCTCTCAACACCCAACATATATTTATACATGATAAGTAATTTGTAAGAACCTTCCCTCAAGAGAAGAACACCACAGGGATAAAAAGGGGAAAATGTTGTGTCCAATCTTGTAATATCTCTAAAATAACTAAACCAAGTAAATTAATAGTATATCATTAGTCATTTAATAATGAATTATGTTTTCACGTTACATAAATTTTTCACTTATCTTTGAGTCAAGAATCAAGACATGCAGCTCAACCCTAACTCTTTGAATAAAAATAAAATACTTTGGAGTTTGGAGGTTGGATAACACTTGTATAAATATATTCTAGTGTGAGATAAATCTAGTCTTAATTTCAGCAAAAATATTGACTTTTTGTTTTCCTTAAATGCCCCTGCTTATTGTATGACACTATTCTTTTGTCCCCTGGGTATATATAGTAAGATATATTGAGATTTGATTAGTCATAAGGTGTCACATGATATTCCATAAGAGGAGGAGGGGCACATGTTTGATGCCTCATTGGTTTGTTGGACATTTGGTCACACATGGACCACTTGGCATCTGCTTCAAGGTAACTCTGCCAAACATGTTGTCTGAATCACCATCACAGAATCCCCACTCAGTTAATTAAAGCTTAATGAAATCCTGAACTAGCCCTGATTAGATATGTGAATTTAGTTTAAACTCAATGTTTTGCTTCAATTCTCTGTACTAATTATTTGCATTGGATTCATCTCATGCATGAAGAGGATATTTGTATGATTATTGCTTGTAGAATTGACAATTCATCAGATTATCTTGTTACATATGTAGCATATTAAACTTGGTGAGTTTGAATCATTCCTAAAGGCAATATGGGAAAGTATTGTTACTCATTTTATTTATTTATTTAAATTTTGTACAAACTCAAAATATTTTTTATTGTTTTTCCATTTTTAGGCCCATACATGATCCATTGGGCTACGTTAAATTGTGCACACAAATATACCTACACAACACACGAGTTCGGAAAGAAAAAAAACACACACACACACCCCAATGGAAATTTGCAATAAATCATATTTTTTCCAAGTTCGTAAATATGTTTTTACAAAAAAAAGAACAAGTTTGTAAAGACGTAAACCAATATTGTAAATGTAGATTGTAGAGATTATTAATACTGTTTGAAGGTGTATCTAAAACGAATTATGAGTAATTAGACTTTGTAAAACAAGATTAGAGATAGTGGTGAAGGTGTTTGAGATGGCTTCCCGTCAACTTTGATATGTGTAAGGAACTCTAATACCGATGTCAACAAGAGTTTAAGCAGATTATGTGTAAAATAAATTAAGAAATACCTGAAATTTATGGAATACTTATAGACAAAGGTGATGACTTGGTCATCATTGAGAGTGTTGAGATGTAACTTGATATGTAAGTTGGATCGAACATGAGTGGCCATACCCGTGTCCTAAGTAAATCGGGCATTTTGACCCATGTAGCTTTTGGACATGTGTCTTCTATTGGGCTCACAAAATTCTCCTTGGGTAATGACTCTAATTATTTTATCTTTTCTTATTTTTATCTTCTTATTTGACTATGATATTCCCTATACTTATGAGTTATTTAAAAAAAAATGAATTTCGTAATGAATTTGGATCCTCTAAAGTTTGAATTTCACTTTAAAGAGTAAAATGTAATCTTCTACCCTTGAATAGTTTCTCTTTCATATTTATTCTTGATCCCACCTATGAAATCAATGGTGAGAAATCACACTTTACTCTATAAAAGGAAAATTCAAATTTTAGAAGATCCAAATCCTTGGTAATTAATTTTGGTGGTCCCAAAATTATAATAAAACTTTATTTGAACAAATTGGCACATAAAAATAGCTGGTGGCATATCATGCAACATATGAGGCCAACTAGAAGAGATTAGCAGATGGCAGAAAGATACAAATACCTATTAACATGTTTTACTATTAATGATGCTTCCTAGGACAACCACATGCATACATTTGTTCAAGGCATGTGATCAAATCCAAAACATGCTACTCCCTTCCTTTCCCTTTATCTATCACTCTGAAAATTTAGTTGTTCTCAGATCAATCTATCGACATACTAAATTATATTCAAATACATTAATCAAAGAATATTCTTAAATTCTCACAAGAAAAGATAAAAGGGAATATAAGGAGTGTTTATTTGCAGAGCTTGGTCCTTCCAGCACTTCCCTCATAGCAAAAAGTTTGATTCTGCATTGGAAGGTTTGTAACTGTATATTCTGAATTAGATCAACTGGCTGCAAATTTACTCATGCATATGATATTGTGGATAATGGAAATTTAGTGCTAAAGCAATGCTCACCCCTAGCAAATTGAAAAACTTCGCACCTAAGATAAGCAACCGTGTTAAGTGGCAGCTTTTAGTTTCTTGCATCCTCCTGCTTCAAAATTTCGCTGCAACTTCATCATCTTTAAAGAAAATATTGTACCTCTTTCAGTTCACATGTTGAGAACTTTACTGTGGTTTAAACTCATCGGATGCTCTACACCAGCCTGTAAATAAATACATGAAAGGGACGGGAAATGGAGCCTTGAATTACGTTCCATAGTGGCCAACATTGTCAAAGTATATCATTGAAATATCAACAAAAGAAAACCCAAATTAACCAAATACCAATTCCAACAATAAATCCTCTGGTTAGACTCATAAAAATGATGTGGAAATTCACTAGAACACCATACACATGACACTTACCACCGAGTTTGTTGGCCACAGCTGCAATCCAGGCTCTGTCCTTAGTACTAAATGCATACCTTGCAGCTGAGGCCAGCAGAATAAACCCCACTGGTTTTCGCAAGTTAGCTGCACTCTGATTATTAACTAGCACTGGTTGCACCAGGAGGGAGCTAGTCCCTTTAGACACAAGTTCCGGAAATTCAGAATCTGAGACATCAGTCAAACGTTCAGGTTATATGAGCAAAAGTCCAAAACTATAAAATGTTCAAAGTGAAGTGCAAGTCATGCTTAGGAGTGGATTATTTTTTATAAAGTATCAGCCTTTTCAATTTTTTTCGCAAACCAATCAAGAAGAATTTCTTTAGATGAACCATCAGGTATGTTCCAATAGCCCCTTGCACATATATCTCTTTGAATAAAAATTAGCTGAACAAATTGAAATAGTTCAAGAATAAGGTAGAAGAAAAACTAAAGATCATAGAGAAAGAAAGTGAGATTGAGACTGATTCGTAATACTGAATTGAACTGATGAATGTAAATAGATTTTGCTGGTTAGATTTTACAGTAGCTACTAGCATCACTAACTACTCTAACCAACGCTGACAAACCTGTCTCATCTCAGCGGAGCTATGTAATATTACAGATACTCCAAGAGAAACCTATTACATTTTTTACATCAATGACTTGACAACTCTGAAATACTAATTTAAAAATTTAATCATAAACAAACATAATGCATATCAACAAAGGATCGTTTTTCTCTGTTCTTTCTTCCCTTGCTGCCTGGGCCAACCCACCTTTTTTTTTTTCGTATAATTTGATACTTAACAGTAAGCTACCAATGAAGGACCCTAGCATGCACGAATCAATCTATCATAGTATCATGTGTTCATTTAAACTATTGTCTTACCGCAGCTATGGCATTTGAATTACGCAGCAGAACGTATGATGCCCAAGCTAGATCCTCCTTCAGACCATCAGCTATATCTTGTGACATGACAAATATTTGCTGTGTACCATCAGGTAGAGTTGCTTGATCCACTGGTTGAGCACCCTACGAATTTCCAAGACTTGGCTGAGAATCAATATATTGCATAGATGAAAACTTTACAAATACATGTATTATGCATATAAAATAGGAGGTGTGAGGTATCAGAAACTGAGATGATGAAGAAATGATGAACAAGAAAAGAGAGAAAGAGAGAGAGAGAAGTCAGGAAGAGAGAGAGCTATTGCATTGAGTGGTTTTGGATCTGTATTTTCTGAACTGAATTTTAGTTTACAAGTTTGTACTATATATCCAGGTAGGGGTGGAAGTGGGCCGGGCTACTCGACGGGGGCTCGTGACTCGGCTCGTTTTATTAAATAGGTCTGGTTTGGGCTTTTTGAAAAGCCTATTAGTTAAAAAGGTCAGGCCATAGGCTTTAAAAAAAGCCTACGAAGCTCGTTGGGCCGGCTAGTCAAAATATTTTTTTAAAAATAAATTATTCTTAGTTTCACTTATATTAAACACAACAAAACAAAAACAAATCAATAATCAATACTAGTTAATATTGTAGCTTTTTTGTTAAAAGAAAAAAATTTATGGATTATAAATATGGTTATGATATAACTAATGATTAATATATAAATGAATTATTCTTTACAAACTATGAATTATAAATTTTAAAATGCATTTGACGTCAATTTAGATTTTTTTAAGTGTATTATTTTGAGCTTTAATTCATGAAATAGGCTTTTCAAATAGGCTCGTGGGCTTGTCGGGCTTTAAACAGGCCAGCTCGAGCTTTAAAAAGGCCTATGAAAAGTAATAGGGCTAGGTTTGGGCTATCTATTTATAACATGGAACAAGCTCGTTAAAGCCAAAGCTCGGCTCGGCCTATTCCCACCCCCTATATACAGAGTTGCTTAACAGATTCTAACTAATTGTGCTGAATTGGACACAATAACAAACTCACTAACTAACTTTCTAGTTGCTGCACATATCTAACTGCAGATGCTTCTCACTCTCACTGCTTCTATCACCAACAGGAGGAATAACCTAAAATGGATATATTAATGTAAACAATGATAGATTTGACTATAACAATGAGTGTATCTTTCCCTTGAAACATAACAATCTCATGCCAGTGAAAACATGATAGGATCACGATGCTGCGTTCAATTGTTTAAAACTTGATTCTTTTTTGAAAAACCAACAAATAAATAAATACCTTGAGGAATTTACCAAGGTAAGGTAGAGCAACAGAGAAGGAAGCCAAAGACAGACCCAAAACCTCTGTAGTCTAGATAGCAAAGATAAACACAGCAAATGAAACTCATTTCAGACAAAAAATAACCAATGAACTGAATTGAAAATGGAAAAAGAAATAAAAAGAAAAAGGAGATTTTGATAAGTTTTTACAAGCTGGGCAGGTGTCATAGTAGCTGAATCTGTGCCAAGGAAGTGATTCAAGAAGAGAAGGGAACCAAAGCCATAACCAATCCATCTGGGCAAATAGGATTCATCCAATCCAGGTATCCCTGAAACACCCCAAAAACAAGAACAATGTCATACAAGCATAAACACAAACACATGATAGGCACAGATAGGAGACTCAAC
Source organism: Arachis duranensis (assembly GCF_000817695.3). Taxonomy (NCBI): domain Eukaryota; kingdom Viridiplantae; phylum Streptophyta; class Magnoliopsida; order Fabales; family Fabaceae; genus Arachis; species Arachis duranensis. The sequence continues at coordinate 104,125,065 of NC_029776.3, forward strand.
CTAAGGTGAAGCGAAGAACGGAGAGGTTGAGCTGTTGTTGTTGGGTTGTGTTGGGTGGCTTAGAATCTTGAAAGGTGGCACGAACTCTGAGTGTTGTTGGTGAAGATGATAATGTTGACGTTGTGAAGGTGGGTTTGTGGGAAGGAAGACATGGTCTTAAGTTGAAGATTATGGTACTCATTGGAAATGAGATACTTTTGGGGAGATAGCCTTTCTGGTTAGTTAGTTTTTAGTTTTGCCACTTATTAATTTTTTTGGTTTTTGGTGTTTCCATTGTGAAAAAGGATTTTTATCACAATATTATTAGGGTAATAATAAAATCATTTTTAATAAATTGGCTTTTGAAATATGACCTTTTTTCATCTAATATGACTAATAATAAGTAATTAAAGACTTTTTTATCAATTAATTTTTTTAATAAATAGGTAAAGGTACATAAAAAAATATAGAAAGAACAAAAATATAACAAAATGATTATTAAATAGTATAATATATTTCAAAAATTAATTTTACAAATCAAAACTGATTTTTCATTATCTAACATTTTCCTAATCTAATCTAATTCTAACATAACTTT
>NC_029776.3:104126753-104127323 GCF_000817695.3 Arachis duranensis
GAAGAAGATAAAAATTATTATCTTAGTATGTATATAACAAAACTTCCATATCCTGCAAATGAATTTATAATGGGAAGATTTATAAGAGAAATAAATAGAGGAACAATTGAAAATAATTTTGGTGGAGCAACCTCTGCTATAAGAGAGGAAATAAAAGAACGTTGTATGCAAGAAGCAACTCAAAAATGATTTGCAAATATAATCAGAATTTGCTGTCAGGATAATGAGGAGATACCTCAAAAATATGGTCTTAATAAAAATCTTCAAAGAAAAAGAAAATATCAATTCAGAAGAAGAAAATACTATCCAAACTGGAGAAAAAAGAGATATTTTAGAAAAGAAAATAACAATAAAAACAAAAGACAAAGAAATAACTATTGCCCGAATAAAAAAGAAAATTGTAAATGTTGGTATTGCCAAGAAGAATGACACTACACAAATGAATGCCCGAAAAAGAAGGATAAAAAGGATCTTACTAAACAAATAAAAATTACTAAGTCTTGTTTCATGGAACCATTAGAAGAATCTGATGACAACCTAGACTATATTTTTGAATATGTCTCGGAAACA
>NC_029776.3:104129372-104130497 GCF_000817695.3 Arachis duranensis
CAATTATTTTTGTTACAATATCCAATAAAAATTGAATATATTAAGGGTGACAAAAATGTTATTGCAGATACATTAACAAGAGAATGGAGTTCGTCTACAACGCATTAGATCAAGAAATTCAAAAATACGAACAAGAACTCGAAAAGTGCAAGCATTGTCAGCAAATAAGGATACAGATCCAATCCCTCAAAAAGGCTATCGAAGCAATGAAATCAACACAACAACCAAAACCATCAGAGTTCAGCCAGCTAAGCGTGGTGGACAAATCAGGTGAAGAAAAACTTCCAGAAAATAAAACAATTGCTGAAATTATCAAAAAATCCACCCAAGATAAAAAATATTATGTAATTTATAATGGCCCCATGAAAGGAGTATATGATGCCTGGGAAAAAGCAGCACCATTTACACATCAATCAATGATAATTTATAAAGGAGGGTTTTTAACACTGGAAGAGGCAAATGAATCTTTTAGAGAATATGAGCTCTTCATCCAGAGCAAACCCTAAAAAGAGCAGATAAAGCTCCAATTCAAACCCAGAGAACAGGAATAATAAGAAACATTCCTACAAGGGCCGAAATCAAGGAAAAGAAAAGGGTCTGTAGATCAAATCTCAGGGAAACCCTTAACATAGTCCTAAATTGGACTGAAGAAAAAAGGGCAATCTTGGGATATTATCCTATTGCCAAAGAACAGCTAACAAAGCTGGTTATATTTCCAGAAGCTTCCCCATCTGACACCTATCAGTTTTTCCAGTATGGATTAATTGATACAGTCTTAATTTTTAATGATTTGAAAATTATTAGTGAGTTTCCTGCAGGATTTATTGATGCAGTAAAAAGATTTAAAAATATGATTGACAACGTAAATCCAAGGGATATATCCCTAAGATTTACGAATAGTCAACCTATTTTTAATGAAGAAGAAAAATGCTTGGTTCCAGCACATCAAGTGATCTTCATGTCCGTCTTCCCAAAAAATTTTCAACCAATTGATCAAGTTCAAAATTTAACAATCTACAGTCATGAAGGAAGACTAGCCAGCACACTAGCAAGGATCTTCGAAAGAACTCAAAAGATAACAAGGGAATCTCACACAAGAATCAATTATAAAAGCAGAAATACTTT
>NC_029776.3:104131493-104133301 GCF_000817695.3 Arachis duranensis
AGGCTGTTCTAAAAACAGAATTAAATCTCAAGTCAAATGAAAATTTTAATAAACAAAATCTTTTAAAAGAAGTTTTTAATAGAAAAAATATAATATACTATGGGAAAATTCAACTTGAAGCCCCTATAAAGATAAAATCCGCCAATGGGGAACTTGAAATAGCTTTGATAAATGATGAAGAATTGAGTAAACAGATTGAAAAAATTAAGGATCAACAAAAAAGATCTAAAATTGGATGGATTCATATTAGTACTATACAAGTCTTAATCAAATCTACATACATGAAAGGAATTAATTCACCAATAAGCTTAGCAATCTGTGACAAAAGAATTACTGATGACCCAATAGATCAAATAATTGGAATTGTTCATGGAAACTTGGCAAACGTAAATGTTAAATTCAATGCCCATCTTGGATATGCTATATCTTTATCAACTGAAAATCTTGGAAGATCTATAAGTTTGGCTTATAAATTTCACAGAAAGAATCTAATGGAACAAGACGATGAACCATTTTCAATTACATATGCAATAAATTATGCTTTAACAAATAGCCATCATAGTATAATATTTAAAAACAGAGAAAGAATTTATGTCGATGAATTATTTCAGAAAATTGTAAAAACAGAAATACCAAAATATAAAGCTATTGAAAACCCAGTTCTTTTACTAAAAGAACCATCAGGAAAATTAGTTTCATCGAATTTTCAAATAAGAGAATCCAAAATTAACAGCCTTTTAAGTTTATCTAAGTTAAAGATTAAAGAAGAAAATTCTGAAATAAAAGAATTAACAAAAAAGGTCGAAAAATTAAATGAAACCCTAAACACTAAGTTATGACAATAAATAAAGAGAAAATATATGTAACCTATCAAGATAAGAAACAAGAGCTCTTTGAAAGAGAAAATCGGTTAAATTATTTACAGTTTTCTGAAATAAATCAAAGAGTATTTGAAGCTCTAAAAATAATCTATGACAAATTGAAAGGAGAAGTTGAAGTGTTAGAAAAATTAATAGAATCTCTAGAAAATAATGATGAATCAATGATAGAATTTGCAGAAATTCTAAGATAACTAATGAAGTATACAAAGATTGAAAGACCAGAAAATAAAATAAAAAGAAAAAGGACGAAAAAATTAAGAAGTAAAATAAAGGAATATAAAAGAGAATTAAATAATCTTCAATTCGAAATTAATGACCGTATAATAAAAATGATAGAAATAAGAACAAATATAAACAAGCTAGAGCTAAACTTAAAAAATTTATAAATGCCTGGAACACCATATTATGATTTAAAAGAATTAAAGCTGTTAAAACCTGGAAAACCATATTATGACTTAAAAGAATTAAAGCTGTTAAAAGAAAAAATGGAGAATGAAGTTGAAAAATTAAAAAGATATTTAGAAACAACAGAAAGTGTAGAAATAAAAGAGGTTTTTGAGGATTTGAAAAATTATATTAAAGAAAAAGACAAACAGATAAAAGATTTTATATACAATAATCCATGCAAAAAAGAATATTATAAACTAAAACAAGATTGAAAAATTATGGTCAATACTTTTTATAAAGCACCTATACAAATAGAAATTTTGAAAAAGAAATTAAAAGAAAAAATCCAAATTAAAAATTTGGTATCAGAGCCAAATTAACGATTAAGGGTAACACTTTATCTTTAAGCAACACTTTTAGTAATACGCTAAAAAAAAAAAAACCAATTACCAAATGTCCACAATTAATTAGTAAACTTCTTTGTAGTCACTATAGGTACAATAAGATAATAGGTACCACAGAAGGCGCATATATATATAT
>NC_029776.3:104134434-104162300 GCF_000817695.3 Arachis duranensis
TTAAAATTAGAGAGAGAATGTGTAATTAATCTCCTTGAAACTAGAGAAAGAGAGAATAATCAATTTTAAAGTATATTTATAATTTTAAATATTTTTAATGATATTATTTAAAATATAATTCAAAAACTAATTTCATTAGTAAGAGTGTCTTAGAGATACTCCAATTCCTTATTACCGCATATCCTATACTTTTTTATATAAATACCATTTTCAATTTCGTATTTCTTTTTTCCTTTCCATATTTCCTCTTTATTATTGTTTTTTATTGTTATTGTCGTTGCTATTTTTTTTTATTCTTCTTTCGAGTATTTTTGCAGCATTTATATATTTTTTTTGTTTGATTTTTTATTTTTTCTATTTTTATTCTTATTAAGAGAATAAAATAAAAAAGAATTGTGAAAAATGAAACAAAAGAAGATGAAAAAGCAAAGAAGAGGAAGGGGAGGACGACGATGATGAAAAAGAAGAGGAGGATGCATTTTGAGTTATGTAAAATTTATTAAAAAATAACACCAAAATTTTTTAACCATGACCCAAGAAGTTTTTCAATTTTTTTTTGTCCACGATATTCCCCAACCTAACAGGTCAAGAACTAATCCGTCGCGGATCTGGGCTCCATTTAAGGGTCTGCTGCTGGCCAATGGATTGCTGCATGCACAAGAAGTTTTTCAATTTTAACACAAAATTTTTTAAACCGTGACACAAATTCTTGTTAAGAGGGTGAAACAAGAATTATGAGAATGTCAAACAAAAAACAAAGAAGAAAAATAATATGTAAAAATTTATCAAAAAAATAATATCAAAATTTTTTAATTGTAACACAAGTTTCTAAATTTTGACAAAAAAAATTTTTAGTCGTGAAATTAAATCTCTTAACTATGTTATTTTCAATTAAATGATATACTTTTTTTTATCATTGAACTTATCATTTATAATAAAAAATATATTTTTTTGTTCTAAAATATATTCAAATATATTTTATTGATTAAGTAAAATAAAATTTTTGGCTTGTAATTTTTTAAAAGAACTATTATGTTATTCATTTATAAAAAATTTGTGCGTCATTTATAATTAAATAATGTATTCTATTATCATTGAATTAGTTACGTGGTATTAAGCCAAAAAGAAAAAAAAGAAGGGGAAGAAGTAATAGTAGTACTATTAACGATGATGATAACCAAAAAAAATATTAGAAAAAAAAAGACGGTACGAGTACAAGTGGAAAAAGAAAGAAAAAAAAGCCATACGAATAAAAAAAACGCGTGCGCAACAAATAGCGCATAAATGTAAAATATATTATAACAACCTAATTAAACTTATTTAACAATTTTATTTGGTTATAAAGGTTTTTCATACATCATAATATAGTCCTGACTGTGTTTTGAGATATATAAAAGCAACAAAAAACCAGGAGCCAACAATAATAGAATTAACAAATTTTTATTTTTCAGCAAAATTACTTTTTGTTATTAACAAAAAATATTTTCTATTACACAATTTTGATCACCTTTATATAAAATGCTATTTTTGCATTCATTTTAAAAATAAAAAGTGAACATCATATCAATATATTTTGTTTTTTTTTTTAAATCTCCATATAAACTATTTTCTACACTTTTAAAATGTTTTTTATTTTCTTTGTACTCTTTAATTTTGATTGGTGGTCCTTGGTAAGAATAGATAGATATTTTCACATCTTAATCTTCACACGTGTCTCCTATGTTACAGGGCATCGCCGGTAATCTAGAGTCCGAAACCGGATACTCCGAGGTCCCCATTCCCGCTGCATATATAAGCCAATCCTCCAACCTGTCTCTCTCTTCTTTCTTTCTCTTTCTCTCTCACTGTTGTTGAGTATTATTCTCTCTGCAATTTCATCACTTCTTTAATTTTTAATTTTTATTTTTCGCTCCGAATTTCGCTTCCAAAAGCAACGCTATGCTTTTTCTCAGCTCGTGATTTCGATGTGAGTAGCTCCTTAACTTATTTAATCGAATGTTTGTTTCTTCCTTGCACTGATACAGTGCTATGTTTCATTATGGCTTCTGTTTTTCTCCCCTTCACCTATCAATGATCGATCTTAGAAGCTATGTATAGTGAAGACTGTTACTTTCTTTCTTGCTTCGATTTTTTGTTTTCCTTTTCAAATTTAAAAATTGGGACAATGAGTTGAATTTTATTTATATTTTTAATTTTTTTGGTGTGCTGAGCTGAGTTTAAGTTTAAGGTTTGCGTTTTACTTATTATAGGGGGTTGTGATTGGGAGTTTATGGGGTTTGGTTTACACTGCAGGCTTTGGGGATTCTTAGTTTGTGTATGTAGCTGATGATTGGTGTTCTGGTTTCTGTACTTTTCAATTGGTAAGTTTTTCTTTTTGATGCTGCTTTTGCAATTTTGGTTGCATTTATTTATCTTTTTTGAAATTTTGAATCTTTGAATTGAAAGCTTCGGGTTCTGCTCTGTGTGTGTGTGTTTTTTTCTTTTGGGTGGGGGCTCAACCCTGCTAATGTTTGTAATCTCCCCTGACGCGCTTTTTCTGTGCAAAAGCATGTCTAGTCCAAATGTTAGTAAGAATTAGGGCTTTTTGTGTGTAGTTATTAGATTGTGATTCCCCTTGCTTCAAAGGACATTTTTGTACCGTCCAAATTTTAGGCTTGTTCCATAACTTGAAAGTGTATGTTTACTTTCTTCACCATGGGGTTGCTGTTTATTTGGTTGTTTAACTTGTATTAGTTTCACTGTTTCAGCGTATACTTTCCTTATGCTAATATATATATCTGGTTCTAACCTCTTTTTTAAATTTTGGATCCATATCAGCAATTGTTCAGAGCTGAGTAGAAAGTATCATTTTTTGGTGCATTGGATTTCAAGGCTGTATTATTGGATAGAAGTTTGGAAACTCAAGTGGAGTTTGAAAGTTTAAAAGATCAGGGGAATATCTATGCTCAATCTACCTGTTACATAGAGCTTGTGAACTGCTTTGAGAATATTTGGAATATCAGTCAGGCCTGGCTCTGTGGAGCTATAGATTCCAGTCACCAAGAAGGAGGTGCCCCCTATGGCACCTTCTCGGGTGGCTGGAGGATTGACCCAATCATCATCAAGTTCTGGAATTTTTTTTCAAGGAGATGCACAATCACATAGTATAGTTAACTCTCCGTTAAACTCGCCATTCATTAACTCATCTAATGCGGTTCCTGGAACTGGTCTTCCAAACCTGGGTCCAGTGTCAGGGGATATGAACAATACAATTTTGAACAGTGCGGCAAACTCAGCACCAAGTATTGGACCTAGCTCTTTACTCACAGATGCAAATTCAGCATTCACTGGTGGGCTCCATTTGCCGAGAAGTGCAAGCATTAACACAGACTCATACTTACGGTTACCTGCTTCACCCATGTCATTTACATCAAATAATGTTAGTATTTCAGGGTCATCAGTTATGGATGGTTCGAATGTAGTACAACAGAGCTCTCACCAAGATCAGAATGCTCAACCATTGCAGCAGAATCAGCAGCAAGGAGCTTCTACTGTTATGTCTACACCTGTGTCTCAAATTGGTCCTTCCCCACTTCAAATGGGTGCACAAATACCTGGATCTTTCATGCAAGATCCAAATAATTTATCTCAGCTGTCCAAAAAACCTAGGCTGGATATCAAGCAGGAGGATATAATGCAACAGCAGGTGATACAGCAGCTTCTTCAGAGACAGGACCCCATGCAATTCCAGGGTCGTAATCCACAGATACAGGCTTTGATGCAACAGCAGCAAAGACTGAGGCAACAGCACATCCTTCAGTCAATGCCACAGTTACAGCGAGCACACTTACAACAACAGCAGCAGCAACAGCAACAAATGCACTTGAGGCAGCAGCAATTACAGCAACAATCAATGCAACCCATATCTGCGGTGAAGCGTCCGTATGACAGTAGCGTTAATGGTGTATGTGCTCGAAGATTAATGCAATACCTCTATCATCAAAGGCAACGACCAATTGTGAGTTTTGTTCATGTGTTAATTTATGGCTTTCTTCTTTCAAGCATCATATTTTTCTGCACATTTAAATGTATGTTTTAAACACATTTGATTGATGTTTTTGTTCCCACTGGAATCTTGATTAGTTACAACTGAATTCAATTTTCTGTTTGTCTCAGGAAAACACTATTGCTTATTGGAGAAAATTTGTGGCCGAGTATTACTCTCCTCGAGCAAGGGAACGGTGGTGCTTGTCTTTGTATAATAATGTTGGGCATCATGCACTAGGTGTTTTCCCTCAGGCATCTATGGTTAGTTTCTATACTTGTACTCAATACTCTGTAATTGTATACCGTAATCTTTGTTTAAAAAAAATTCAGGCATTCAGCCAGGGGGGAAGGCAAGTATTAGAGAAGGGGGGCAATGGCCCCCCCTAAATAAAAAATTTTAATGTATAAAGGTCATTAATTTTTATATTAGCCCCCCCTTAATTTTAATTTTTTCTTCTTCTAATATTATACTTTTATGTTGGCCCCTTCCTAAGAATTACTCTAGCTCTGCCTCTGCATTCAGCCATAGCAGAATGGTATGGCCCTTGTTATTGGAACCACCATGAAAAGATCTTAGTTTAGTGGAATTGTGTTGTGGAAAATGAGGGGCACCAGTGGCATTTACGGCCGAAATGGCGGACGTGTTGAGCTTTTTTTTTTATATTTTAAGTAAAATTTGAGGGTCATTTTGGTAATATGTGGTTTCAGTAAGAAAACGGTAACCCATCACCAGAGAACTCTGTTTTCTCAATCTTGTTCTCTCTGTCTCTCGTTCTTGTGCTGCCCTTTTAATTTGCTTCTTGTTACTGTTGACATGTACATAAATCTGACATGGATTTTTCCCCCCAAAGGATGCGTGGCAGTGTGACATATGTGGTTCTAAATCTGGAAGGGGATTTGGTAAGGAACTGAGAAAATTATTTTTTTTTTAATTATGTAATACTGTCATTGTATTTTTGTATTGTACAGAATCTGTATGTTTGACTTTCTTGCTTACAAAAATGACCCTAGTGCAATCAATATTAATCAATATATTATGAATAGTTGTATAAATAATAATCTTTGGTCTAAACTTGAAAATTATAGAAAGTCAGATATCTGACGGCATTGTATTCGGACAATGATAAGCAAGTATAATAAAAGAATGACTGGTTTAGATTATCTGAATGCAGAATGTACCTGTATGCAATGTTATTGGTGTGGGTATTTGAATTTTCTAGTCACATTAATGCACTAATACTTACATTCTGGATCTGTGTAACAGAGGCAACTTTTGAAGTGCTCCCTAGACTTAGTGACATCAAATTTGGCAGTGGAGTTATCGATGAACTTTTATTTTTGGATTTGCCACGCGAACAAAGATTTCCTTCTGGTTTAATGATGTTAGAATATGCAAAAGCGGTTCAAGAGAGTGTATATGAGCAGCTTCGTGTTGTTCGTGAAGGTCACCTCCGTATTATATTTACACAAGACCTGAAGGTTATAAAACCATCAATGTATTTTAAAAATATTTTCCATTTGAATCTGTTATGCATAATTATCTGCTGATTATCATGTAAATTATTACAGATATTATCTTGGGAGTTCTGTGCAAAGCGCCATGAAGAACTTCTTCCTAGAAGGTTGGTTGCACCACAGGTTGGTTCCAAGGCTTTGTTCCATTTTGGTGGGCTGCACATTATGTACTTGGGAGTTGGTTATAGAGATGCTTTATATGAAGTAGCCTGAAGAGGCATTATAGTGGAAACTAATTCATGCAATTCCAATATTGCAGGTAAATCAGTTGGTTCAAGTAGCTCAAAAATGCCAGAGTACAGTTGCTGAAAGTGGTCCAGATGGGGTTTCTCAGCAAGATCTTCAAACAAACAGTAATATGTGAGTTAATGCATTCTTATTCTTATTCCTCGCTGATAGACGTGTTGTGAATCCTTGTTCTTGGAATTTATATCTCGCTTGATGTGAAGATGTGGTGTTATATGGAATGATGACTTCTTGTTTTGGTTGGACTAACAATTGGATAAACCACTGTAGAAAGGATATCAGATAGAAAACTGTCTTGCTTCTCCATTTTTCGAATAATTTATTTGTGATGTGTATTTGTGTAGTTCTTCTTTCAGTGCTACATGCTATCAACCGATGTGAGTGCACTAAGCCATGCTATAATGTATTTTTTGCATTAGGGTATTGGCTGCTGGGCGTCAACTTGCAAAGAGTCTCGAGTTGCAATCAGTAAATGACTTGGGTTTTTCCAAAAGATATGTAAGATGTTTGCAGGTACACTGTTAAAATCTAGATTCAGTGTCTTCTGATATTTTTCTTCTTTTATCATTTACTCCAGATTTCTTATAATTGCCTGCTGTAATGGGTGACAGATTTCCGAGGTTGTCAATTCCATGAAAGATCTAATGGATATCTGTCGGGAGCACAAAATTGGGCCAATGGGTAAACTTTTATTGTTCTTGTTACTATTTACACTGGTTGGTTGTATGTCATTGTTTTCACATGTTAAACACAGGGCAATTGACCATCTAAAATTGTGTTTCCTTCTGGACATTAGATTAGATATGTGGTACACTATGTTCAAATTATGAGTATCTTTTCTTTCCCGTTAATGATTCAACTCGTACCTGCAGAGAGCTTGAAAAGTTATCCTCGTTTTGCAACCCCGGCCAAGCTTGAGAAGCAAAAAATTCATGAGATGGAACAACTAGCAAATGCTCAAGGTCTGCCAACCGATCGAAACACACTCAACAAACTGATGGCACTGAATCCTGGTCTGAACAACCCAATAAACAATAATCTTAATATGGGGAATCGCGGTGCTTTGAGTGGGTCAGCACAAGCTGCTCTCACAATGTCTAACTACCAGAATCTTCTCATTAGGCAAAACTCAATGAATTCAAGCCCTGGCTCAATTCAGCGAGAAGGATCGTCATCTTTCAACAATGCGAACCAGAGTCCCTCTTCAGCTATGCAAGGTGCTGCTGCCGCTGCTTTTATTCCAGGCTCAATGCAGAATTCAACCGGTTTCCCAAGTCCCCATCTACCCCCACAGCAGCGGCAGCAACACCTACAGCGTTCAGCAAGTGCGAATGGTTTACTGCAACAAAACCATTCACAGGGATCCCAAGGAAATCAAGCTCTACAGCAGCAGATGATCCAGCAACTGCTGATGTCAAATAACAATGGGGGAGTGCAATCACAATCTCTTAGTGGACCCAATGCAAATGGGAGCATAGCAAAGAATGGGTTGAGTTTCGGAGGCCACTCTCCTACTCCTTCCATAACTGGAGGATCTATCAATGTTTCAGGAAACAACGGCCCTGTTTCAAGGAGTAATAGCTTCAAAGTGGCCTCAAACAGTGATTCTTCTGCAGCCGGTGGCAACAATGGTATCAACCAGAGAACGCCAGATATGCCGCAAAATATCCTTTTGCAAGATGTGGTTCCGGATATTGTCGGTGATTTCACCGATAGTCCCTTCTTCAATAGTGATCTAGATGATAACATGGGTTTTGGCTGGAAGGCATAACCAACACAAAATGGCTTATCAAGTACTCTTGTTATAATTATTGTACAGAAAACTTTTTTAAATAGCTGATGCTCCCTTTTCTTGGTGGAATTTGTTGTGACTTGACTAGGTCTTTAGAGATTCTATCTGAGGGTTTTTGTCTTGCCTGCAAGTGTAATCTATTAGACAATTTAATCAACAGTTTTAGCTCTTTTTTCTTGTTTCCTTTTTTCAATACAACACTTTTACAATTCAGGTGCTTTGTGCTCCTTTCTTGCCATATTGTCCTTAGCGTTGACATATGACGTAGGATGTTTGTCCTGAAATGTGGCTAAGTGGGTTGTGACCCAAACTGGTCGTCATATCCCTTAAAAGTCAGAACCCAAAAAAAGAAATGTGTAACTGAGTTGGGACAACTTTTCTGTTTAAATCTAGTATCAAATCAGAATATTGATTCGAATTCAACCTGGCTTTGGCTTCTACCTTTGACCTAAATGCTTCTTAGTGGTAGACTGGTAGGTGTATGCTTTTTGAGAATTAGATTGGATTCTCTTTTAGTTGACTTTGTCAAGTACTTCCACGTCCAAAATGTTACTTATTCCCTCATTCATTTAGTTTTTGGTTTCCATTCTATGCCTTTTCCATGTTTACAGGTTGGAACACAACTGTGAGTAGAATACGTAGTAAAAGAGTTCATGATACTTGGTGTGCAGAGAACATACGATACATATATTTTGAATGTGTTTGTGATGTTCTAAAGCAAGCTTCGTAGGAAGGAAGACATGGTCTCAAGTTGGTGATGATAGTGTTCATTTTGAATGGCTTTGTATTTGTCTACCAACCCCACTTCAGTTTCCAGTTGCTACTTGCTACACAGCTTGGTCCCAGCTACGTACTCAGCTTGGGAAATAACATGCCAATTGCCAAATAATGCACTTATTATAATAATTTATTTGATGAGACACGTGCTATAATCATTGGATATACTTTTACAAGTATATGTTATCATAACAAGTGATCTTTTATGCAACCAAAACATCAATTACTATAGGAAAGTTATCAGGTGTACCTAGGAACACCGGTGTTTCTGTTGTTTTAATCGTTGATTTTAATTAATATATATTATATATATTTTTTATAATTCAGATCAACGGTTAAAACAACTGGAACACCGGTGTTCCCGGTACACCTGATAACTTTCCATTACTATATAGGAATATATATTGTGTTAATGAAAAAGTTCATTATGTTTTTCTGATTACCCTGTTATTAAAGATTTAGTACTCCTAATTTTATGAGAAGGGTAGATTTTCGACACGGATTCTATTTATAGTTCTTCGGAGAAAAAGTGGATATCTGTGAATATTAATAAATTAAAAAAAAAAGAATCACAAAATAATGAATATAATACAATATTATTTAATTTAAAAAAATATCTATTTATTATAAAACACAATTTGAAGTAAAATACCAATATAAATTAACTTATGTCTTTCCAAAATCAAATAATTTCTTACACAAAAAAGACTTTCCAATATTATCTAGATCTCATGTTAACAAAACTAACAATAACTAAACTTTTAATTTTAGGCTATTGCATAAATAGAATCAAATGGTGATAATATAATTTCTGTTCATAAAAATTTAGTGAATCCTCATGGTCCAAGATCTTTCTTCCTTTTCGTCTTCATTTATTCATCAAGGCAAATCCCATTTTTATAGAGATTTAATGGATTTTTGTATTCATCTCATAGTAGATAATCTTCACAAATTACAATTTTTCAACAAATATTTTTGCTATTTCCTAAATAAAAATGATAAAAATTTTAATTTCAATTCTTCTGTAGAAAATAGTTGACTCTAATAATATTCTCTCTTTCATATAAAATATCTTTGTTCACCCAAAAAATAGTCTCATCTCGAATATCTAAAATATCCATTATTAATGTAAAAACATTAAAAATGGCTGACTGAAAAAAGTTAATCCTTATTTAGAATGCCATAGATCCATAAAATAATTTCTAAAAACTTATTATCAATTTGTTGCGTAATCAAATTGCTAATTACACTAGTCACCAAGAAAAATTGCTAATTACACTAACTTAAACCTTGATGGAATGCAAAACGCAATCATATAATTTTTAAATAACGTGATAAAAGTATATAAAACTCATTTAATTAAGCTGTACGTGGAAATTAAATGAAATCCAGACTAGTTTATCTGAAAATATAAATACGTGAAGAGACGTAACGAAGATGTTTACAAATAGGAAGCGTTACACTTGGGCAGAATAATAATGTCGCGATACAACCTGTAAGTTAGCCAATCAGAAAGCGCCACGTCCTCAAATAGGTCTTCATGCGGCTGCGGATCTATCACCGACTTAGATGCACTATCATTTTCTTGACACGTGTCCACTCCATTACCGGACATAGCCGGTAATCTAGAGCCCGAAACTGGACACACCGAGGTCCACATTTCTTCTGAGTATATAAACCTCCACTCTCAACTCTTTCATTTTCTCTTTCTCTCTCTTCTTTCTCTCTCACTGTTATTGAGTATTCTCTCTGCAATTTCACCATTTTTTAATTAATGAGATTTTTATTTTTCTCTCCTAATTACGCTTTCAAAACCAAAGCTATCGCTTTTTCTCAGCTTGCGATTTCGATGTGAGTAGCTCCTTAATCAAATGTTTCATTTTTCTTTGCACTGAATGTTACTCAATTTGGCTTCAATTTTTTCCCCCTCTTCACTTACCAGTGATCGATCTTGGAAGCTCTGAAAAGTGAAGACTGTTACTTTCTTTGTTGTTTCGATTTTTTTTATTCTCTTTGCAAATTAAGAAATGGATAGAGTTTCAGCTATTTAGTTTTTCATTGCTTTAGCGATTTTTGCGGTGCTGAGCTGAGTTTGAGGTTTGGTTTACTTATCATAGAGGATTGTAATTGGTACTTCTATGCGGTTTGGTTTACGCTGTAGACTTTGGGGATTCTTAATTTATGTGTCTCGGTGTGTATGCGTGCTGATAATTGGTGTTATAATTTCTGTACTTTCAATTGGAGAGTTTTTCCTCTTTGGTGATGTTTTTTGCAATCTTCATTAGGTGAATTTTTGGATGAATTGAAAGTGTTGGGCTTTGGGGGTTTTGTCTCTAGTCTGCTAATGCTTGCTTTCTGAACTTCCCCTAATACCTCTTTCTGTGTAGAAGCATGTCTATTCTTAATGTTTAGTAAGAATTAGGGTTTCTCGTATGTAGTTGTTGGATTGTGATTCTCCTTACATGGAAAGGGTACTTTGTACTGTTCAATTTATGTGTTTGTTCTATAACTTGAAAGCTTATGGTTACTTCTTAATGACGGTGTTTCTGTTTATTTGGTTGTTTGACTTGTATTAGTTTCAGATTAGTTTTCCTTTGGCTGATATATATGTCTGCCACTAACCTCTCTTTTTAATTTAGATCTACAACTGCAGTTGTCCTGAGGTGAGCAGAAAGTATCAGTTTTCGGCATATTCAGAAAGGTTTTGTTATTGGAGGAACTCAAGTGAAGTTTGGAAGTTTAGAAGATCAGGGGTATAATTGTGCTCAATCTACCTGTTACACAGAGCTCGTGAACTGTGTGAAGAATATTTTCATTTCTAGTCAGGCCTGGCTCTAGATAGCTACTTAGATTCCAGTCACCAAGGGGGGGTGCCCCCTATGGCACCTTCTCGGGTGGCTGGAGGGTTAACCCAATCATCATCAGGTTCTGGAATTTTCTTTCAAGGAGATGGGCAGTCACAGAGTGTAGTCAACTCTCACATAAGCTCATCATTCGGTAACTCATCTAATGCGGTCCCTGGAGCTGGTCGTTCTCACCTGGGTCCAGTGTCTGGGGATATGAATAATGCAGTTTTGAACAGTGTGGCAAACTCAGCACCAAGTGTTGGAGCTAGCTCTTTAGTCACAGATGCAAATTCAGCATTCTCTGGTGGGCCCCATTTGCAGAGAAGTGCAAGCATTAACACAGACTCATACTTACGTTTACCTGCTTCGCCCATGTCATTTACATCAAATAATGTTAGTATTTCAGGGTCATCAGTTATGGATGGTTCCAGTGTAGTACAGCAGAGCTCTCACCAAGATCAGAATGTTCAACCATTGCAACAGAATCAGCAGCATGGTGCCTCTAGTGCTATGTCTATGCCTGGATCTCAAAGTGCCCCTTCCCCGCTTCCAATGGGTGCACAAATACCAGGATCTTTCATGCAAAATACGGATAATTTATCCCAGCTGTCCAAAAAACCTAGGCTGGATATTAAGCAGGAGGATTTAATGCAACAGCAGG
Source organism: Arachis duranensis (assembly GCF_000817695.3). Lineage (NCBI taxonomy): Eukaryota > Viridiplantae > Streptophyta > Magnoliopsida > Fabales > Fabaceae > Arachis > Arachis duranensis. The sequence goes on from NC_029776.3 coordinate 104,146,298, forward strand.
TTATACAACAGCTTCTTCAAAGACAGGACACCATGCAATATCAGGGGCGTAATCCACAAATACAGGCTTTGATTCAGCAGCAGCAAAGACTGAGGCAACAACATATCCTTCAGTCAATGCCACAGTTACAGCGAGCACACTTGCAGCAGCAACAACAGCAGCAGCAGCAGCAACAACAACAACAAATGCATTTGAGGCAGCAGCAATTACAGCAACAATCAATGCAATCTGCAGTAAAGCGCCCGTATGACAGCAGCGTTAATGGAGTATGTGCTCGCAGATTGATGCAATACCTCTATCATCAAAGGCAACGCCCAAGTGTGAGTTCTGTTCATTTACTGACTGTTGCATGCAATAGTTCGGCTTCCTTATTTTTCAGGTTCTTACAGCAGCAACTGTTTTCAGATGCATTTTACATTCATTATGTTCAGGAGTCATTTTTCCCCTCGCATTTAAAACAAATAGATGTATTTGGTTGATGTTTTCTGTTCAATTGAAATCCTATATTAGTTGCAACTGTTATTCAAATATTCAATTCATCTGTTTTGTCTCAGGAAAACACTATTGCCTATTGGAGAAAATTTGTGGCCGAGTATTACTCTCCTCGAGCAAAGGAACGGTGGTGCTTGTCTTTGTATAATAATGTTGGGCATCATGCACTCGGTGTTTTCCCTCAGGCATCTATGGCAAGTCACTCCGCTTGTTATTTAAATTTTCTATTAATTATTTCATGGACGGTAGAATGCTTAATACAACAGATGGTATTGTTGGCAATTTCTAAGAATGCCTTGCACAAAATTATGTCTGAAAAGTGAATTTACTTGGATTACTATTTTTCTTCTGCACCATGCTCTGCCCTTTTAATTTATTTTTACTTTTGACATATACATAATCTGACATGGATTTTTTAATTTCCCCCAAAAGGATGCATGGCAGTGCGACATATGTGGTTCTAAATCTGGAAGGGGATTTGGTAAGGAACTGAGAACGTTATTTTGTTATTTTTCAATACTGCAAGTGAGTACATATGTGATATTGTGATTGTAGAAATTTATCTGATAATTCTGTTTATTGTCTAGTCTGTAAGTTTGACTTTCTGGCTGAAAAGTATTAGTCCAGTGCAATCACTACTAACCAGTAATTGGATTATGAATTGTAGTAAATAATAATCTTCAGTCTAAACTTGAAAAATTAAAGAACGAGAACTGACCGCATTGAATGCAAACAGTGATAAGCAAATATAATAATCAGTGAGTGGTTAGATGATCTGAACTCAGAATGTACTTGTATGTGATATTATGAGCATGTTTTTTTGAATTCTTTAATCTTATATTCTTATTGATGTAATAATATTTACATTCTGGATCTGTGTAACAGAGGCAACTTTTGAAGTGCTCCCTAGACTTAATGACATCAAATTTGGTAGTGGAGTAATTGACGAACTTCTCTTTTTGGAGTTGCCACGCGAACAAAGATTTCCTTCTGGTGTAATGATGTTAGAATATGCAAAAGCAGTTCAAGAGAGCGTATACGAGCAACTTCGTGTTGTTCGTGAGGGTCACCTGCGTATTATATTTACACAAGACCTTAAGGTCACAACACTGTCAATGTATTTTAAAATTATTTTCCATTTGAGCCATTTGTACATAATAATCTTCTGATATTCATGTTAATGTTTACAGATATTATCTTGGGAGTTCTGTGCCAGGCGCCATGAAGAACTTCTTCCTAGAAGGTTGGTTGCACCACAGGTATGATATCTCTGCAGTTTAATTGTGTGTTAAAAGAGGCTACCTCAGGAGTTGCTTTTTCCCTCTTTTATACAACCATCACTTTAACTACACTGGTGGAGATAGTAGAATTTGTTATGGTAAATTAATCAGTAAGGAGAGTAAGTGGCATTATTGTGAAACTAATTCATAAATCCACATTATTACAGGTAAACCAGTTGGTCCAAGTAGCTCAAAAATGTCAGAGTACAATTGCTGAAAGTGGTTCAGATGGGGTTTCTCAGCAAGATCTGCAAACAAACAGCAATATGTGAGTTAGTTCATTTATATTCCTCACTGAATTTCATGTTTTCGTGAATCGTCCTCCTCAAAAATTATGTCTCTTGATGGCGTGCTATCTGAGGATTTGGAGATAGATGCAATGAATATGATGCATTTCTTTCTTGGCTAGAGACTAGAGTAGACTGACCGTCAGATAGGCAACTATGGAAAGGATAGCATATAGAAAACTGTCCTTGTCCTCCATTTTAATTGAATAGTTTGTGATATATGTGTGTCAAATTCTCTTTCATGAAGTGTGGCAATAGATAGGAGTGCACTAACGCTTCTTACAATTTATGTTTTGCATTAGGGTTTTGGCTGCTGGCCGTCAACTTGCAAAGAGTCTGGAGTTGCAATCTCTAAATGATTTAGGTTTTTCCAAAAGATATGTAAGATGTTTGCAGGTACACTACTTAAATCTACTTAGAGTTTTTTTATAAGTTTATTATTATTATTTTCTAATCAAGCTTTCTCATCATTTGCCTCCTGTAATGGGTGACAGATATCTGAGGTTGTCAATTCCATGAAAGATCTGATAGATATCTGTCGGGAGCACAAAATTGGGGCAATTGGTAAATTTTAAATTGCTTTTGTTACTATATTATCCTATTTGGTTGCATGTCATTGTTTTCATGTCTGTTTTATGTAGATATTAGATGTGCTTCTCTTGTAGGTTTAACTCTAATGTTATGTTTTGTGAAGCTGTTTTAGTTTCAATATTTGGAGATCTATTTCCCCATCATCAGGTAGCTTTTTCTTGCCTTGTAATGATTCAACTCTTAACCTGCAGAGAGCTTGAAAAATTATCCTCGTTTTGCAACCGCGGCTAAGCTCCAGATGCAAAAAATGCATGAGATGGAACAGCTAGCAAATGTTCAAGGTCTGCCAACTGATCGAAACACGATTAACAAACTAATGGCAATGAATCCTAGTTTGAACAACCCAATAAATAATAATCCTAATATGATAAATCGTGGTGGTTTGAGTGGATCAGCACAAGCTGCTCTGGCACTTAACTACCAGAGTCTTCTTATGAGGCAAAACTCGATGAATTCAAGCCCCGGCTCAATTCAGAGAGAAGGATCATCATCTTTCAACAATGCGAACCAGAGTCCGTCGTCAGCTATGCAAGGTGCTACCTCTCCCTTTATTCCAGGCTCAATGCAGAATTCACCAATTGGTGGTTTCCCAAGTCCCCATCTACCCCCGCAGCAGCAACAGCAGCAGCCGCAACAACACCTTCAACAGAGATCCTTAAGTGCAAATAGCTTCATGCAACAAAACCATTCACAGGGATCCCAAGGAAATCAAGCTCTACAGCAGCAGATGATCCAGCAACTGCTGATGTCAAATAACAATGGGGGAGTACAATCACAATCTCTTAGTGGACCCAATGCAAATGGGAGCATAGCAAAGAATGGGTTGGGTTTCGGAGGACACTCTCCGTCTCCTTCCATAACTGGAGGATCTGTCAATGTTTCAGGAAATAAAGGTCCGGTTTCAAGGAGCAATAGCTTCAAATCGGCCTCAAACAGTGATTCTTCTCCGGCTGGTGGCAACAATGGATTCAACCCAAGAACTTCGGATATGCCGCAGAATCTGCATTTGCAAGATGTGGTTCCAGATATTGCCAGTGATTTTACAGATAGCCCCTTCTTCAGTAGTGATCTGGATGATAACATGGGTTTTGGCTGGAAGGCATGACTAACAAAATCTGGCTTATCAAAAGGCTCTTGTTGTTATCATATTGTACAGGACACTTCAAAGTTTAAATAGTTGCTGCTCTCTTTTCTTGGTGTACTTTGCTCATTTTTCTTGGTGGAATTTGTTGTGACTTGACTAGGTCTTTAGTGATTCTATCTGAGGGTTTTTGTCTCGCCTGCAAGTGTAATCAATTGGACAATTTAATTAACGGTTTCAGCTTTCTTTTTACTTCTTTTTCACACCACTTGCGCAAACTCGTTGCTTTTTATTTATACTATTTTCCTTTATTTCCCTTTTTTAACCAATCTATAACGTACACTGAAGTCAGAATTCCTAAAAAGGAAATGTCCAACTTAGTTGGGACAATTTCTCTGTTTTACTAAATGAAGTGTCGAATCGAATCTCAAAACTAATTAAATATTTAACCCCACTTGTTCCAAATTAAGACAAGATGTGATTTAAGGGTTTTCACCCCATACCTCTAAATGAGAATTCCTTTCTACCTTATTTCTAGTTGACTTTATTAGCCCTTACACCTCCAAAATTACTACCAACCAAAGCGTTTACTTTTCAAGATATAGACATCAATTCAAGCCATTAGAATGTATATGGCAGTAACGTGCTCTCAGTAGTAACTTTCAAGAAGCCATCATCTCATCCCACAGAAAAGAAGAGATTAAGATGAAATTATGCTGCTACATCGTAGTCGTACTGCTTATTGTGCAGAGAACATACTATACAGATATCTGGACATGCACAAATTTTAGATTGCCTAATGCCTATATCTTTGCAGCTAAAAGCAGCTAATTCCTGATGCTCCCATTTACACAAGTTTCTCAGTTTATTGAGAATCAACAAGACTTGATTCACTATTTTTCATCATTCATCAACTACAACAGCACCAGGACCAAGCAGTGCAGCAATAAGAATTTGCTCCCAACGTCTCACGCCCCTCTGCATTATACTTGTGGTAAAATTCCGCAGTCGTGAAGGACTGCTAGAGTCGCCTCTTCTTGTTGGAGACATACAACAATCTGTTTGAGGGCAGTACTTCAATGTACACTTTCCTGATGGATGGTGTATTTTGACATCAAATGCTGGCAAAAGTGGCCATCCGACGACTTGAACATGAGAGATGCTGCATCAAAGATATCCAATTTATCAGAGTTAGAAACATATAGGCAAAATCGCAATTCTTTATTTAAAAAAAAATTCATAATCCTTGACAAGTTGTTAGACTCAGAAGATTAGTTCAAAATGTAAATAATTAACCGAGCCATAAACTCTACCGTGATTGTTTCTGAGAAAAGGAAACAACAGGATGAAGCATTCAGCATTTAGATGTTACAAAATAATGTTTGGTTACTATGTTCTATGACATTGTTTGCCACCTTTGGAAGGCAAATGGCAAGAGTATTTGCTGACTTTCCATCAAAAGCCTCATCATGAGTTGCCTTCAACAATTTTAAGCAGAATAACATTGAATTACTGCTTATGACGGGGTGTGCCTGTGTGCATGTGTATGTGCGAGAGAAAGGATTTGCAAATTAACCATATGTAAAATAATTGATCTATTTCTTGTTTTTGAACTCTGCCCAGCAGCTCAACTTGAAGCACACCTCCAATGCACAGAACAGGTTCAGGTAGCTTGAATTTCTGCAAGCAGTTTTCCTGCAGTTTCATTATGGAAAGAATTCATTAACACTGGCATAGAGTAATCTACGCTACAAAAAAATTACAATTTTAAATAGATCAAGTCCACAAAAATATCTAGAGGAGAAAAAAAGATCCGTTGATGCTTAAAAGATATATGTAGCTGAATCCCAATCCTCCTCTTTGTTGAGAGTGTTTATGGATAGAAAATAGGAAATGCAAAATAACAAGCATGTTAATAGTGCAACTCACTTGCAACATTGGAAATTCAGGTGATGTATATGTCCATAGATTACCCCCAAACATGTGATTAGCAATAATATCATCAACTTCAGCACTCTCTGACTCTGTCGGGTATTTTGGACGGCCCATTCGGAATCGGACAGCTTTTGCTGAATATATAGGGAGGCCTGGCTGAAAATATGCTGCATGGTAAAAAGATACATTAATCAGCTAATTAAGTTTAAGTTAATATCCTCAACATTAGCCATTTTCAGTTCAACTTAATACCAAACTTGTCAATTAGCTACTGGACTAACCTTTGAATGGCTGCACATTAATCTCAGTGATTAGACATATTTTGGAAGCTAGCTTATAAACTAAAGTCTCTGGTACAGAAGGATCACTTTCCCCTTTACTAGACCAGTACGATGCTCTAAAATCAGTTCTATCTCGAGGGTCCAACGTATTCAGAACACTTTCTTCAGGGTAGTTATCGGTGCTGGATGCACTTATGGCATCCGAGATGCAATTTTTGCTGATAGAAGGAGTGAGACCACATGCTAGGAACGCATAGACTTTATGATTTCTCTTAAGACATTCCCAATTCGAAGAACTTCCAAGCATGTTACTCACTGGTTCAATCATGTTCTCTACCTCAATGACATGTCCAACACCAGATAGTTCAGGAAACATTTTCAAGCAAAGATGCTTGCAAAGGCCATTTTCAATAACTGCATAATATTTGGAGTGCAAATCAATACAATTTAAACAGCACCATAATATTTCAACATTGGAAAATTTAATACCAATAATGTATCACAAAAGAAATACACAAGGGTCATCCAAATGAGTGAGAACCTTTATTGACATGTCTGGTCCAAGCCATTGCAATAAATCCAGTTTGTTTTTCACTTCAGACATGATGATGTTCCCAAATTAGAACCAGCTAAAGTTCAAGTCTTTAACCTCACCAGAGACTAATATATTCAAAACATTTAGTGATCAGAATCAAATATCTTCAAGAAACTGGTTTTCCACCTACAATCAATTACATTGACAGGGAAAAAAAACAAAATTTATTAAGCTTCACATGATTGAGCCCTTAGAAAATTGACCAAAACCAGAACCAAAAAAAAGAAAATTAGTTAGGAAGATTTATTCCCTACTTAGTATATCTGTTCCAATAAGCTAACTGAAAAAATCTGTTTCCAGAAGATTATTTAATGAGGGTACTATGGTGTGAACTAATTACAATTAATGAAGAGATAAAGATAAACCGAAATAAGGAAAAATAGGAAAGAGGCTTTAGAAGGATTAGGATTAAGTGTAGCAAACCGAAACCGTAAACACATGCATTCATGTGCATACACAGAGAGAAAACAAAATCTCAACTTTGAAAATTGAAAGATAAAAGAAAAAGAAAAAAGTGGTACCTTTCTGAAGTACGGATCTAAAGAGAGAAGAAAAAGGGGTACCCTTGATTCTGAGAAACCGAGGAAGAAGAAAGGTGTGGATTACAGAGTGAGAGTGTGTGTGCGCGCAATGAATCTAATCTAAAACAGGAACAAGGTCCAACAGGTGTTTTTGGAAGTGGTTGAAATATCACTATGTTACCCAGAACCCTGTTTTTGACATAAACATATTGAGTTAAATATAGATAATAACAATAATAATAATTTGAAATTAGTTAAACAAATAATTATACACTAAAATTAAGAAGTCATGAATTTAACTCTTAAAGTTAGTAAATTAATATTTTTATAAATTATATATGATGAAAGATATTTTTGAAAATAATATATACTAATACTCTCTCATATGATTATTATTATTATTATTATATACCGTGCCCTAAAATGAGGATTTTAAAAAAAACTTTATATATGGCTAAATTTAGGATAAACTTTAGAAGGTAGAACTATCATGTTTAAAACAATTTATTTATATTTCAGTTTCAATGTGCTGTGTCTGTGTTCTTCTCTTTGTAAAATAATATCATAACATGGTTATAAGAAAAAATACTTTTACTCTGTTTTATTACACATTTAATAAAAAAAATATTAGAATTTACTATTTTATTTTCTTAAAAAAATAATTCTAAAGTAGGCACTTTATTTAAACCATTTATTAGCAAGTTACAATCGTTCTTAGTTATGTATACTACAATGATTAAGGTGGTTTTACTTGGCTAACTTAAATGAAAGACTTAAACATGAAGCTAAGAATTATACCATGCGTTTGGATGTGATTAAATATAAACTTAATATGTGTCAACTTCATAAAGATTCTAATTAGATTTGTTGTGACAATACAAAAATAAAATATTACTTATTGGTTAAAAAATTTAATCATGTGTGTGACATAAAAATACTTGTAAAATTTGGCATACTATTTTTTGTCCGTAGTAAATCACCCGTTCACTCTTTCTTCTGTTTAATTTTTTTTTTTATTTTGTGTTGAGTTAAGTTTGATTTTAGATTTTATATATGATGATAAATATTATTTGAATTAAAAATTTAATATTATTTTATATGTGTTTTAGTGATGCAGACCTATTATTTAATTCTCAATTTAACATGTTCTTTGAGTATTTCTTCAATGCTTTAAATCAAAGCAGAAGTCTAAGGCACTTAACAAGTTCTTTAGCAAAAATAGAAGATTATGTATTTGCTAAGTGAAAAATGGATATCTGTCTTTATCATGAAAAAAGAAAGACAGTTGGAACAAAAAAAAATTAACAATACAATAAGACAGCTGTGACATTAATAAAACAAGTAGACACAATGATAATTTCACTATTTCAAAAATATCAGTAGTAAAGCAAATTTTAGAATATGAGAGTAAAACATAAACTTACAAGAGTGCAGAAGTAGTGGAGCAGCTCCTCGGATAGCAGAGGTAATGGAGTAGAGGGAGAAAGAAATGCATGCTAAGGAAGAACAATAGAAGTGGTGGACTGACTCCTTAACCAGCAGAGTTAGTGAAATAGGATGAAAAAGGACTGCATGCACTCAGAGACAGCTCCAATAGGTTGATGATATAAGGGATTGGAAGAGACAATGAAAAGCAAATTAGAAGAACAAGTTGATTCTATAAGAAGCCCATTCAAAAGAGAGAGCACATTCAAAAGCATTATCTCAACACTTGAGTTGAATTCTTTTTCTTTTATTAGAGCTTCATTTTTTATTTTATTTGTTATGACTATCTTATGTCATCTTTTATATTGAGAAAAAGCTTACTATGTGAGTGAAAAAGTCAAGAAAAAAAAGGCAAGAAAAATGTATGAAAAAGCCGCTGAAAATTTGTGTAATTGAGTTGTTGAACTAGGATTAGTTTTCCTTATCAAGTTGGGACATCACTTGGTGAATTTGAATCTGTTTAGATTCTCCTTCCAAGTTGAGACAACACATAGGAAGTTAAGCTTTGGTGAAGAAAGTTTAGTAGTAGATACTAATTGAATTATGTTGTAATTCAATAGTATTAGTGATTGTAATCAGTGGATTATAGTAAAAATTCTACCGTAATTGTGGTGGAGACTGGACATAAAATTCATGGCAGTTAAAATTCGAATCACGATACATACTGATCTTTTTCTCTTTTTCCTTTTCTGTTTCATTTTTGTATATGAGACAAAACAAAAAAATCTCCTGTATATTTAACTTCTGCAAAAAATAAAACTAAACAAATTCAATTTTAAATTAATTTGAATCAACCCCTTCTTTCTCAAGTTTAAACAATTCCATCATCTTAAAAACTCATTTATTGAATAAACTAGTCAAGTATATAAGTATAACCCATTTTCATGCCTATAAAAAATTTTGACCAACAACAAGTATAGTAACTAGTAGTGAATTGCTTCTACATTTTATTTCTAATTAATTTAAAATTTTCAGCAAGTATAACCAAATAACCAATAAGGATCCGGTATAATGGATTTCCATTATTTAACAAAGACAACTACTAATGAATTCTTTAGTTGTAGTGTCAAGATTAAAATACTTTTTAAAGATAAATCATAATTTTGTTTTTTTCTCTAAATAAAGAGAACAAGCTGTGAATATATTATGTCATCTACTTTAGAAGTTCTATAGGTGAAGAAATATTTTGATCAAATGCTTACAAAAAACGCTGTGAGCTTTACAACAAAAGATGTAGCCACATTCAGAAAATTTATATAAATAAAAATACAGCCATTGTTAACAAAAAAAGCTAACTTAAGAAAAATAAATTACCACAAATTGTCTATATAAACAATTAATTAATTAAACATCAACTGTTCCAAAAACGCTTCCATCAAAATTGTTTTGTATTCTGGGTTGGGCAAATCACTGCCCCATCTATGCAAAGCCCGCCTTTTGTGTGAGTACAATCAATTTGGGCCAGGGAAAACTTGATGGTTGTGGGCCCATTGGGCTTATCAATGACAAAATCTCCAACAGGATAATGGGTCCACTCTCCTGGCCCACTCAAATAACACTGGGAAAGTGAATTCTGGCCATCAGATGTGGATAGTTGAAATCTAACGGGCTTGATGTCCCAACCATGGACTTGGCCCAGGTTGCACACTCTGCGGCCCAATCTGTTTGAGGTCTTTCCCAAATGAAGCCTGAAAAAAATGCTATATTTCCCTCTTGGAAATTCAAAGTCTAATTCCCCCAAGACTTCAACCCACCACATTTGTTGAAGGTATGCAACACTTTTAAACCTGCATCCCCCGAAAAACAATTTATGTTAATTTTCCATTTCTTTAAAGAATATTAAAAAACCACTATTATTGATCCAGTAAAAATTCAGATACAATTAATTTTATGTGAAGTTAATAATTGAGAATTATTAAACAATTTAACAAGTTTAACTAAATTATCATTTAACGATTTCTGATCTATAAACTTCACGTAAAATTCATTCACTGTTCCGAGCTTTCACCAATTGACACACATAAAAGTATGGTTAAATACTTAAACAACATTATTATTGTTGGATTAACCTTTTTTCATATTGCAGAAGTCAATGATTTTTGTAGATATGTAACTTGTGTTTTATCTTAAATAAAAAAGGGATGACAATAGCACAAGCCCTTTAACATTATATATCTAAAATCTCACCATTCATGGCAAGGTGTTGAATTGGAAATTTGGAATCCTTGCTTAACAGTCAAAAGCCGAATAACTTAATTGGCTCTTTATTAGATTGAGGATCTTTATGAATTATAACTATCATTATTATTTTAAAAAAGTGGTTAGTTAAATTCACAAAAGCAGCATTTTTTGGCTTTTATTAATCGGAAATTAAACAACACACTTTCGATTTCAATGGGTGGTCCTGAGAGTTCTTGCACCATGGAAAATGAGCATAACGATAAAGGCATGCATCTCAATTCATCCTTATAATAATAACTGTTTAATTTTCTCCGGTACCTTTATTTGCATTAGAATATTAATTTATGTCTCTTATATAATTAATAATTGATACTAAATTACAATTTTCACAGCTTTCAAAAATTAATAATGCAAATAGTGAGACGCATAAAAATTCTTATTCATGATAAATAAAATAAAAGAAAAAACTACATTTATGATTTTATTTATACAGAAACTCGTATCGTATATTTTAAGCTTTTTTTTTTTTCAAGTTGTATAACTATAATTTGTTTAGTATAGTCATAATAGGAAACACTTTAGTTAAGATCGATACAGTCACTTTCTTAGCTTAAATAATATTCCTTATTAAGTTAATAATATTGGGTTTCTTATTATGTATACACAGATTTTAATAATATATTTTTTAAGTTTTATATGAATAACTTAAATTTATAGGAGTAATTATTATTCCAATTAACTAAATTTTTTATAATATAATATTTGTAATGAGAAAAATTTAAATAATATTATATATTAAAACTTGAATATTTAATTTCACATATATATAAACAAATTAAGTAATTAATTAATTAATTAAAGAGAAATAAGTAAAAAAATTAGATGATTTATTTGCTAGTAAATACAAGTACCATACCCAGAATAGACAAATATCAATTAACAAAAAGATTTCTTGTTCTTGAATGCAAGTCCTTTTCAGCCACTATTTGATATTGTATATTATTTTCAAAAGTGCAAATTGTTTCATATTTCTTCATTTTATAAGATATGATCGAATAGCTGACTAGGAAAGATGAGCTACCAGAATATGGGTACAACAAATGGCATTCCTCTACCCAATAAGAAAATAAACTAACAAAAACACTTGTTCGGAAATCGTAGGAATAAACAAAAAAATAAAGCGACAGAATTCATTTACTCCTACAGAGAAGTTATATTATGTTATATTATACTATCATTTATTGTCAAAAAGGTTTTTTTTAATATTTTTTAATAATTAAAATTTAGCACATATAACTGATTAAACTGTATTATTTTTATTAAAATTAGACCGGACAAATTAATTTAATAAAAAACTAATAAATTAAAATTTGAATCGATCTAAATTAATATTTTTTAATAAAAAATGACTATAATATTTCAATTATAATTAAAAAAAACTAAAATATCCATATTATATATATATATAAATTTAAAAAATTTTAAATTCTAACTCTATGACGACAAAAAAAAACTAAAATTTAGGATTCTCAAAATTAATATATATAATAGGAGTATTTTAGTTATTTTTTATAATAGAAATATTGTAGTCATTTTTTTATAAAAAATAATATTAATTTAAACCAATTTAAGATTTGATTCATTATTTTTTTTGGTCAAATTAATTAGTTTTATCTAATTTTGATAAAAATAATACAGTTTAATCAATTATGTGCATTAAATTTTAATTATTAAAAAACATCTTTAAAAAAATACGTTTTAAACATCTTTATCTAGATGACTCTCATTAAAAATCTAAGTACAATTAACTTAATATAAAATTAATAATTAAAAATGATTAAATAATATAACAAAATTGACTAAATTATCATTTAATCTAACAATTCTCGGATACGTTAATCACCTGAGTTTTTACTACTATATATTTTCAACTAAAATATGAGCATAATATATTGGATAACTGTTCTATGTGTTTCCTAACTTTGTTCATATCATATGATAGATCCACACTGCCTAACATTATTGCAAAATTTTTATCTGTATGAATAAGGTTAAAAGTGAGAAATTTCCGATCCGTTATGTGTATGTGCTATCCAAATGCAATATGCACAAAAAGGAAAGAAACTATTTACATACGACAAAGTGGGGGAAAGTGCTTTTTCTTTAATTTATGATAATTGTCGTTTAACCTAAATTGATGATACATCTATAAAACTATAAATCAATCAATATAAATAAATTAAAACAAAAAAGTTTGGTGTATATATATATGAACTATTTATCCAGCATATATAAAGAAAAAATATAATTAGGTTCCCATTATTTTTTAAAATTTTTTTTCTGAAAAAAAAAAAGAAAAGTTAATATGGTGTTCACCTGGATTCTTCAGTTGGAATATTATTCCAATATCTTCTGTCATCAATTCCTGTAATCTTGAAAGACTTTGATGAGATGAACAAACAAACTTGTCCACTGCTTCTATCCAACCAAACTTCCTTTAAACCATAAAATAAAAAAATATATTAAGAATAAAAAAAGGGAATTAAAGGAAAATAATTCCAAAAGAAAAGAAAATAATGAGTAAATTAAAAGTACTCACTTTGGTGCCACCATCAAAGAAATTAGGTCGACATAGTTTGGCATAAACCTCTTTCTTGGACATGGTTCTAATTAGATCCTCTTTGTTATTATCACCAAGAATCTTATTGAGAAGGAACTTATATGATTGTGGCAATTTTGATTCCCACACAAAATCAGCTGAGGAAGCTCTATGAAAAGTTTTGTTCACTTTAGCCAATTGGCAAATCTCTTTTGGATCAAAACTCTTCATAATGAATGAGATGCAGCTCTCTGGAATGTCACCAAGCCCTGTTGATTCTGAAACAACATCCTCAATTTCTGCTACACTAATTGAGGAACTAGCACCCCCCATCAAAATTTAGATTCGACTTTACACTTGATCAAATTCTTCTCGTTATCGTTCTTCTTTTGTTGTAACTTAATTATTCGTCTGTTATGGCCGACTTATAATGGATGGATTTGGATCTGAACGTGATGATTCTACTCTGATTCAAATATGAAGTTGAAGAATTTGGTTCAATGGTAGAGGAGAAGAGGGTAAAGGAGATGAGAGAAGAAGATTGAAGGAGAAGGTGGTATTAGTTTCATTTTATTCATAAATGAATGTGTGATAGTGTCACATGCCTCATTGAGAATTTTGGGTTTTAAGAACAAACAAGTGGTTGGGAATGTTATGAGGAGGGGGGAAAAAAGGTATAAAGTGGGAATTATTTAAGCTCTTTGGGGTCCAAGTTCCAAACCACAAATTAAATTAAAATTTTGAAGATAGTGGACGTGTATATGAGTGTGCATGGAATATAAAATTAAGACTTTTGTGGTTGCCTCCTTCATTCTTATTTTTTACTTTATTAATTACTTATTTATATGATGTGTGGAGATTAATTAATTAATTAAGGGCCTATTCTGTCCCTTCCAACTTCCAAGTTCTACATCTTTTTTTCATTTAATTTGTTTTAATTAATTCTGAATTCTGTCCTTGACTTGTGGGTATGAATATTAGAATTACGTATATTTATTATATTTATGTTGTGTTTGAGTTAGCAAAAATTAGAATGCGTGTTATTAATGTTGTATATTATGTATTGAAAGAAGTCTCATATTATTTAATAACAAATATTTAAAAGACAATAAAAATCAGTTAAAAATTATTTTATTTTATATTTATTAATTATTTTTAAAATAAATATATGATATTAAATGTAATAAATATATAATTTTATATTATTGTCTCTCTAACATTACTCTTATTTAATTCATAGAAATAAATTCATTATGTGCTGATGTGTTTCCTATGTTTTAATTGATATATTACTTCTTAATACATAAACTTTATGCTTATTTCTTTCAAATTTTCTTTAAAGAGTAAGAGATAAATTCTTGATTATATTGGAGAAGTTACAGAGCATATATAGTTAACAAAGTAATAATTTTCTTTAAAGTCATCACATCTATCGTAAGATGAGATGTCACTTTTGGTTTGATGAATTCAACGAGGCAGGACCTTTCGTCCCATCTTAACTTTCAACTTGATTTAGCATTTTACTTTTATTATGGTTGAATTGATGTGAGGCTATTATATTTAGTAGGTAGTTTAATTAATGTGAAAGCGGAGTTACCATTATACTCCATTGTTAATATTCATCAGGACAGTGATCGTTTTATAACAACATCTATGTGTTGGAATTAATAATGCTTCAAAGAAAAGATAGCAGTGAGAAAGAGAGAGATAGAAGAATTTTCTTCCTTTTTTGTGAAAGAAAACATGACTATGTTGAATAAAAGAAATTAAAGAACAAAAGGTTCAAGAGAATGAAATTTCAAACTTCTATAAATAAGAAACTTGTCGTATATTTTTCTCCCTCTATTTTCTATCACATATAATTCTTACGAAAGGAAATAATAAATTGCATGCTATATATATATATGTTATATTGTGGACCGTGTATAATCTTATCCACTTTTGCATATATAGTCGTCACAACAAACAGTGATATATAGCCCGTGTTTGAACGGCAAAGCATAAACAAAATCTATATATAATTGGGTACCTTAATTATTGTAAGCTCTTTATTCATTTCCTACGTGTAAATTATATCCACCAATTGTGAAGAGATATATCATATAACATGGCAGTGAGTCAGATTAATAAAGTGCTGAGTATGCAACAATTTGGATAGGGTTTGCCCCACCAATGCAATGCAATGCAAAGCAAAAGCCAGATATTCTAAATTTGTCATCATTTCCTTTATTACGAGACACTAGACAAAAAGGAGAAAGAAAAGAATTTTTTATTTTTAATATTAGAGTGGTAGTGGTGTTTTTTTAAAATGTGGATTGTTGGAGTGTTATACTTAAATGTGGGATCGTTTAATCAGAGAAGCAGAAATCGGACCGTCCGATTTATTAGAGGTGCAGAAATCGGACGGTCCGATTTGTAGAGGTGCATAAATCGGACCGTTCGATTTGTGGGAGGTGCAGAAATCGGACCGTCCGATTTGTAGAGGTGCAGAAATCGGACCGTCCGATTTGTGGTAAAAAAAATAATTTTAAGGTACAGAAATCGGACCCTCCCATTTCTATACTTTCACAGTTTTAAAAAATACCAAAAATTATAATGTTAAGGTATATTACCACTTCTACTTTTATAACAAAAAAAAATTAGCCAAAAAAAAAAAAAAAAAAAAAGAAAGATAA
>NC_029776.3:104162324-104174675 GCF_000817695.3 Arachis duranensis
CCTTTATATTAAATATTTAAGGCCCTGAGAATATAAAACCGGAAGATATATAATAAATCAACCAATGGTTCGGATAATACTTGGTATTTATATGTATTTGTTGCTGTTATGTCAAATTCATGGTGGACCCAAGATTATATATATTCCCATCTTTACTTATTTAATTTTATGTATGTATGTATGTGTGTATGTCGTTTATTTCAAGTATGGTTTAAAAATAAAATATTTTTATTTTTAAAATTTGATGATTTTTTATTGAGTATATATCTTTTTGTGATATTTTAAACATTTTATTGGTTAATGACAAAAAAAATACTTAAAAATATATATATTTAATGAAAAATTACCAAATTTAAAGATAAAATTTTCTTCGTCATATTTTTTAGTTTGATAAGTTAATAATTAATATAGAGCAAATTTAAATACTATATTTAAATAAAATTAATAAATTATTATATATTCAAAATAAAATTCAAAACTCTTAATATAAAATGAATAAATTGATGATTTGACTAATTTAAATTGATTTATTACGTAGTTATTATGTCATGCCCGTATATGCGTGTGAGCAGAGGTGATATTCATGCATTTTATGTGTCAGAAATCATCACAAAAACAGAGAGAAATGGACTTGGGAATTTAGATAGAATAAACCAGAGAGAATATGAGTTTGTATTAGATAGTGAAGTGTGATTTTATCATCATTGATTGATTAATGTAACACGTGACTCAATTCTTAACACACTAACTGATTCTAACTACTCTCACTAACAACCTCCAGCTGGCACAACTGAAACTTAACAACCTTCTGCTAAGTTAGCATCACACTCTACTTATATCTCTCCTAAACGCTAACAATAATCAATTTCTAATTATTATTTTTTTCACTAAAAGTGTTGGTTCTCAGCATTTTTCAAAAATAACTATACTATATGTCAAGTAACATTCTTTTTACGAAAACAAGAATCTAAATAATATATAGTGTTTGTTTTTGTGTTTGTCACAGCAATTTCAAAATTATATATAAAGCTGGCAAATCGAGAATCCCATGATTAATTAGTTTAACAATCTACAGTAGTACAGAATATTTAACTGTCCATCAGTACCATGTGTTATATATAAAATATTTCTTTGATGGAATACAGAGTACATGATATCTGTTGCAATGAGTTGTTCTGAAATAACCAATATTCACATGAAACATGCTTTTTGGTCGTAACTTCATGATTGAATTAACAACTACTACACAGTTGGATCTAACATCATCTTTAATTTTTTACTTATTCACTATGCTAGACAAATTAAATCCTTGTTTCTTGTGATAAATTATTGAGAAAAAATTACTTTAAAAAGCCCATAGTGCGTGATAGTTTGTAGATTGGGAAACATCTTTAACACGTGCAATGAATTTTAACGTATCAATTACAACCGGCCAACTACCCTTTAGTGATTTTGTTCTTTTTTTTTTAAATATAATACCTGGCAATGAATCATTAATGATTTTTTTTTTTGGTGCGAAGCTAAATTTTCAATGACAGTGGATTAAATTGGATTTTACAAATAAAAATGATGAGACCTGTTTTAGTAGAGGATGGACCATTCTAATAGCTAGGTAGCCTAAGCTATAGTAATTAATATGATTGAAAGTGACAAAGACATGGGGCTAATACCATATTATTGAATCAATTAGTTGTAACATAATTGGGAATTAAATGGAATGTGAATGGAGGGTGTTGATCATATCTTATATTTTTTAAGTGAGATTAAAAAATATGAGAAAAAAATTTCATTTTAATATTTTAGATATAATGTGAGAAAAAGTTTCAAATAATAAAAAAATATACTTCATCAAACAATTAAAAAATTAAAAAGATTTACTCCCCACACACAATATAACAAATGAAATATATAATAAGGATATGATTGAATTCAAGACTGTAGCCAATTTTATGGTAATGTTAAGGAGAAAAAAAAATAGTCAAAATTTATTTTATTTATTATTTATTAATTACTGCAATAATTGATGAATGTTAAATAAAATAAATTCTAACTTTTTTTTATCAAATATTTTCAATACTTTTACATGGAGATGGCGCAAAGTTAGACGAGGGCCCTGATAGACAGGGAAAGCCCTTCATGGGATCAAAGAGAGAATTCATTATTATTGTCCACGTTTCATGTGTCTTGCATGGCATGTATCTAGGCTGAAAAAAATCACCCCAGAAAAAAAGGTTTTTTTTTACATACAGACCAAAGTTTAGGTGTGAGTACGTAGTGCCGTGATTGCCTTCGATGGGCTATGGGCTAAGATGATAAGGAGGAGGTCGGGATGGGCTAATTAGAAACGGGCCCTAATTTTGAACCAAAACTCATTTTGGGCTTTCTCCCATAATTAACGTGCACTTATAGATTTACCCAAAAAAAAGAGTGCACTGATAGTACCACAGAAAAAACAAGCGCGGAAATCAATTTAGGTTAATCTAGTGGTCAGGGTCAGCTCATTAGTATACTTAAATAAGTGTCAAGAGATTCGAATTCTATCTTGTACATGTAGCAATTCATTGATCAGCAACAAACCCTTAAATAGAGTTCAAATTCGTGACGAATTAATCGTTAACCTATCAGATTAGAAGATACCATTAAAAAAATCGTTCGCTCACAAAAATATATAAAAATGAACAATACTCGTTAGGACTGCACACGAATCAGATCAGATCGGATATGAACGAAATCTCAATCTGATCTACACTAATCTCAACAGATCAGATACAATATCTGAATTTTTAGGTTCGGATCAGATATCGAATAAACACACTCATAAAAATTTCTTAAAAATTGAAAATTCAAAATAGAAATAAAAATAATTTCACTACAACATGAACCCAAGACTAACCATTTCTAATTAAACTAGAATCAAACCACAATAAAATTTAAATCACAAAAAAATAACCAAAAGAGAGGCAAAAAATTATAGAACACAAAATAACCAAAAGTAGATCTAAAGCTACAGAAGTGAAGTAAAAGCAGAATTGTAAAAAGTAAAGCAGATTCGCACTGGAACGGTGACCAGGAGTAGATTAGCGACTGAACGGCGATAGAAGCATAACGATAGTGACGATTAAGTGATTAACAACGCTAACGAATAGAGACGACGAACAGATGAGGGGAGCGAGTGGTGATCGGACAAAGAGGCAAGACGGCAAGGAAGAAAAGATGAACGACAAGAATAAAAACGATGAACGTGCCGGCGAAGGAGGCAGCGACGTGACGGGAGTGACGACAACATGATGGAAAAGACGACAACACGACGAAGGAGATGAGGAATCGAAGTAGATGCATGGTCTGAGAAGAAAATGGAAGAGATGCGATGATAAAGGAGATGCTGGTGACGGAGGTGAACAACAATGATAAATGAGGTCAGAAATGAGCTTTGAGAGAAGTAGAGAGTCGAGTCTGAGATGTGAGAGAGGAGAGAACAGTACTACTTAAGGTGTGAGAATTTTGGGTAGAATTTTTTAAAATCTAAAACTATGTTATTTATATTTTTTAATTATATATATATATATATTTATTAAATATGCAAATCTACGGATATCAATGTAATATCTACTATTCAATTATATTAAAATACGAATCAAATACAGATAAATACTATAAATATACGGATATTACCCAATCCAAATGTTCTAATACTCGCCTGCATGAGTTCATGTTCCCGAAGGTGCCGTCCAAAAAGCTAATGTCTTCCTCTTGTTTAACTTTCTTTCATGAGAACCAATCAACCAACCCCATCATATCCTTTCATTCCTTTGTGACAACTACGTACTCAAATAAAAAAAAGTCAAATATAATGCACTTTGTTATCAACTCTATGTATAGGTCATTATTAAATATTAACCGTTACTACATTATTGCATTATAAGCTTTGTTTAAGTCATTTCATCTCATCAGTTGATATAGCTAATCTTTGCTTACGTTGGAAGAAATACATGCATTGAATGAAAGACAGAGACAGTGTTGACTGTTGACATTGTGGTATATATTTGTGGTGGGGGGAGCGGGGAAGTGAGTGCGTGTAGGCCCGTTGTTATGCCTATGTGATAATGAGATTAGAAGAGAAACTAAATAAAATAATTACTAAATTAAAACTTAAAAGAAGGCAATTGGTCACCTTAAAAGAAGAAAATTTCCACTTCTCCTCTTTCTCGCCTTTTTAATAAAGAATAAGTAATCAATATTTTCCGTTTTTTATTTATGTTGCATTTAAATTAATATTAATTAATCTTTTATATTTTACTAAAATTTTATTAGTCTCTAAAGTTTTTTTTTTCTAATTCTAGCTATTTATTTATTTGAATATTTTCAACAATACTTTTATACTTGTTTCACTTAATTTTTGATAAAACTTGACAATGTGTCAGATTAAATTTGTATCAAAATCACAATTTAAAAAATAAATATGATTCTTCAGTAAAAAAAGGTTCTATTTGAAAATTATTTAATATTAATGTTTAAAGTGTATTGTGCAGTAAAATACAAAAAATAAAGTTAAATTGAAATAAGAAAAAGAAACAAAAAACATAATTGAAAGTGCTAAAAGTGTAAAAGAAAATAACAAATAAAAATAAATAAACTGAAATTAAAAATTCAAAAAATAAATAAATAAGTAAAACAAAGTAAAGACATAAAAAAAATAAATAAGTGAATCAAAGCACTAGAATAAAAATAAATAAAATTAAATTGAAATCAGAAGAAATTAAATAACTGAAGTAAAAAAAAAAAGAACAATAAATGTTAAAAAAAAGAAAATAATATAATTAATATAATGAACTAAAAAAAAAAATTGACTCTAAACATTTACTTGTATTTATGCTGGATGATCTTTTATTGTGTGACTAGGACTAAAATTTTTTATAGAATTTTATGTGACCGTGAAATATTTTAGATTAAAGTTTTTCGATTCTTCTAAATTTCTCTTATTTTAGATTAAAGTTCCTCAATTCTTCTAAATTTTCTTATTTATAAACGGTATAAATGGATTGCTGAATAATCTTTTCTTTTCATGATCTAACTTTTTTTTTCTTTTTTTTCAGATTACGATCGTACCTTAATCATGAGAATCTTGACTCTCAAATCATCTCACGTCTTTTCTTTAACTTCTTCTCTAAAATTTGCACCTATGTTCTCTTAACTTAGCTTGATGGTCAAATAAAAGTCTTAACCAGCAACTGCTTTTCGATCTGTTTTCCATGAGTTAGAAAATCTTGGCATTGATGTTCTTACACCACGAGCTATTAATTTCAACTAAGTCTTCAAATTAACATAATGCAGTGGAAAGTCATCCTAATCGAAAAATCTATTTTTAGCACTAACAATTTTTCACGTTCTGTACTGTACTACTAGATTTGAACCACATGTAGTTTATTCGTATAATACCCCTTTAAACTTATAATGAGTCCAAATCTTGTGCCAACAGTACCATTTTACATTGAAATACAAAACATATCTTTTTTTTTTTTAAATCTGTATCATTGCTTAGTTTTGTTATTTAAAAAACTCTTCTTAATCGTAAATTTATAGATGTATTTTTTTGAAATAAAAACTTATATAAACTTGAATTTATGTTAACATGTGTAGTCTTACATAAAACAAAAAACTAGTGTATACATTTTTTAAAAATTTATATTCGACATGCTCTACTAATTAATTTTGCTAATTATTTCCTTTTAACATTATAAGGCATAATTGAACTGATTCAACTCTAACCCAGTTTACTTTAAGATTCAATAAAATGGCTTTTAACTAAAGTGGCCCAGATTTATTGTCTGCCGGACTCCGACGACCACTTCGCCTCTCTCTGAAGCCACATCCTCGTGTTGTTGTAGGGTCGTGTTTTCTAAGTCGACTTTAATTTTATCTTTCTTCTTAACACTTCACGATGTTTCCAAGTTATAATTTCCGTTAGATCATTTAGTTGTGGCTAAAAAAATCTCTAACAAAATGATTTTGAGTCCAAAATTCTTGTTTCTAAACACAAGTCGTGGCTAATTATTAGACTTGGAGAACAAATCAAAACTAAAACTAAATTAACAAACCACATTGTTTAAAAAATATGTGCCTTATAATTTAATATGTATGTTTGACTAATTTATTTAATAATTTTTTTATTATTAATTTTATATAAAATAACTACATATAACTACTGGTAAAGTTTTTACCATATTTTAATTAGTTTGGTTTTTGAGAATTGGAATTAGATATAAGCAAATAAACCAGTCCTTAATATCATTCAGATAAACATATCATTCGGTTTGCTTCCAATTAAAATATCGTTGACTTTTAGACCTATCGTGTTTATTTTATATTTGGCCAATTCTATAGTATCTATGAGTTTTTATCTAAATTTTGTCTAACTTATTTTTTATAGTAAGTTTTAATTTTTTAAAATTTATTTATTCTTATATCTTTTAAATTAAATAATAATTTTTAACTCTTTTTAACAAATAAACACCACTTTTTAAACACCATAACATTCACCTTTATATTTTATCTTTGGAACCTATATTTTATCTTTGACTTCTCATATAGCTGGCTACTACTATTAGCTACTAGCTAGCTAGTAATAAAAAAAGATGTATACTATAGTGCTTAGATATATAGTTATCTAATTTATTAAAAAAATAAAAATTAATAGCGCGTCTGATATCAAATTAAATAAATCTTTTCCATATTATTATTATTATTATTATTATCAACGTACAAATAGATAAATAAAAAAAATTTAAGAACCAGCAATTTTATTATATTTTGGTTATTATATTTTGGTCAACATGTAATTAACAAAAAAAAATAAATTATATACTATCAAATAATTAGTGATAATTAATTGATGGTTACCAATTATAAATGTTATTGGCCCTAACATTGCTCAAATAAAATATTAGTATCCTGTATGTTCACTGCAGTTGTGATACTCTCTCATCAAATTGTCACACAATGTTTTGCAGTTGAGTGTTTCATTTCAGCTTTCATGGTCCTACCAAGTGGTTTATGAGTATGATCAATCTTTTATCTAAACCGTGTTCTGTTGAAATTCATAGCGGCCCTACTTTCACTCTTCCGTAAATTAGTATATACTCTTTAATTTTCGTTCTAAAATAAATTAAATATCTCTTTCGAAACTTTTATTTTTATAAAAAAATATTCACTTAGACCAAATATTTAATAATTCCGTTGTTCGGCACTAACACGAGAACATTATGTTACTATAATTCACTTTTCCAACTACTCAAATAAAATGATCCATTTGATTTGTTATGTTTTTTATTTTATTTTTCTTTCATAAGAAAAAATTACATGACATGAATATTTGTAATTTTGATTTTTTTTTCAACTAAATACTATTTCACCTCATTTTTCTTTAGAAATACATTTATTTATTCTGCAGTGTCATGAGTTCATTTCAAAAAATAAAATAACTAAATGTTATAAAAGTATAAATTTTTTATTTAACAATGATTTTTATGAAAAATGATAAGAATGAAAAGTTATTATTAATTTTAGTAGGATATCATATGTTTATTATCTTTGGTATCTGAATAATTATTTTGGATAGTATAAGTGTATTGTGTTTGATAAATTAGTAGTTTTATTTATGAAATCATTGAGAGAGAATGAGAGAAATGTTCCACATCAATAGGCTGGTGGTGATTAATCCTAATTACAATATTACCGACGGGATCACACTCCAATAAGTAGGGTTAGCGTTCCTCCAATGGCTGTAATCGTTCTCAATTAACAACTTAGGTGCATACAGTATATATATAGATATAGCAGCTTCTCCCACACTCGCTCATTTCTTCTCTTGCCATATGGATCGTGGCGATAAGAAGGGTTCTTCTATTTCTAACAATGATTTTGCATACTCCGTCTCTCACCCTCCTTCTACCACCACCACCACCCCCACCAGAAATTCC
The DNA here is from genome assembly GCF_000817695.3 of Arachis duranensis. Taxonomy (NCBI): domain Eukaryota; kingdom Viridiplantae; phylum Streptophyta; class Magnoliopsida; order Fabales; family Fabaceae; genus Arachis; species Arachis duranensis. The sequence goes on from NC_029776.3 coordinate 104,170,301, forward strand.
CCAACCAGTCCTGTTATCCTGGGTAATCTGGGATATAACTTACCTTCATCATCATCATCTTCATCTTCTTCTTCCAACGTCGCCACTTCCTCCCAATCCACATCCACCGGTGATCTCTCCTATTCCAGAGCACCACAGCAGCCATGACTTGTTCTCTTCCCTTGCGCCACACCTGCACTCTCCATTAACTTTATCACCCTTTTTCCTTCCACTTACTATCTCGCTCCTCATCAAACCCATGGTAGTCGTTTTTGCACCCAAACCTTCTCTTTTGGTGCTAACCTCCTTTGGCCCGGAGAGGAACCACCTGTGCCTTTTACTGCTACTGCAAGCGCCCAACACCACATTAGTCATCCCCTCGCTTGAGGTTCTAACAAAGGTCCTTATTCCTCTCTCTCTCTCTGATCGATTTCAGTTATTTTGCTTTGTATTCAGTTATATTTATTGATTATTGATAAACTGATGATGATGGCGTTTTATGCTTTGCGGTTATCACTACTGAAAATACTCCACGCGGAATGGCAAATGGTAAAGATCTTATTATTTCTGTTTTCATTTTTATCTAAATCAGTAAATACTAATATGAACAGAAGGAGTAGAAGGAGGCTATGGCCATCAAATACTAATAACAACCCTGCAGCCAAGGCTTAGCATAGATGCCATATTGAATGTTGCACCTGAGTTCAAGTCCCAGCTATGGCTGCCTGGATCTTATATCTTTCACTTTTAATATAATATAGTTAAAATATAGAGTGCTTGAATATAACCAAGGTTCAAGATTTAGTTATTGATAAGGATAGATGTTGACACATGAAAATAGAAAGGGTTGTTGAGTTGGCATCTTTGGGCGGATCCATTGATGTATACATACGCCTTTGGAATAAATATCAATATGAAACTTGAAAGCATCTTTTCAATTTGATTGACTTTATTCGAATTGAAAGTCGATTTACTTTTTGGGATTTTTTAGTATAACTCGTATATTAACTGTTGCGTGTAACTTTGTTTATCTTCTCCAATAACATATATATTAGCTCCTAAATAACGTATATAACGGCCAAATTAAAATATTCACGCAGTCAAAGTATTATTATTATTTGAAAAAATATAAGTATTAATATATTATCTGTTAATTTATTATCAATAATGATTAATTATTATATTTTAAATATATATATAAAGAGATATATTTAAAAATTATATTTATAAAGATATTTTTATTAATAAAAAAATATATTTTTATTAGACACATCTATAAAGACACTTTTATTAAATACAGTTATAAATAAAAGTTGGCAGATATTAACAGAAATACTATTAATAATATAGCGAAATTATAATTTAAAAAATATACGTACCAACATATTATCTGCTAATTTATTGTCAATAATAATTAATTATTATATTTCAAACATTGTTATTATTTTATTTATCCGTGGTGATATATTGCTCCTTGAAACTAGTGGATCAAGCGTTGTTGCTAATGATAGATTATACCTTTTCAAAGGTTTTAATATTTTATTCTTATTAAAGGCATACATTCATCTCTCTCTTGATGGTTTTAATTTGGATTAATTAATTGCAGCTAAGCTGGTTGAATACATGTATAAGTGGCCTCAAGTTTTACACTTTTAGTAAGATATTTATATATATACATTTATTTTTCCATAACCTGAAAAATCATCCGTGCCATCTCATCATTTACTTAAGGAAAAGTATGAGGAGTTATTAAAATATTTGTATAATATATACAATAGAAATTTAAGAAATATTAGAGATATAATCATTAATATTATCTATTTCTATCAGCTATCTTTAGTGAATCCAAAATTAATTTAAACTTTAAAAAGATATTTATTATTTATAATAATATAAAAAATATTTATTTTATAATTCAATAACTCATTGTACGAATAATCTATTGTCTCTCTAGCGGATCCTTTACTTAATTGTTTTAACTATTTTCAGCTAGCTCATCATAACAATGCTGGAGAAGAGATCTCATCGCCTGCTGAATAATTTTTATTGGGATTGAAGTATTGAAACTGAACTATGACCTTGCTGCGTGTGTTGTTTCGGCTTTTTGTTAGTTTTTCAATTTTTCCTTTTCTTCAAGTGTTGGTACAATATTTGAAACTAAATGACTTATTTGTCCTTCCATTATTGGGGGTAGTCTTGGACTCTTAGTTTAGTAGTCAACGTGGGGATTCGGCACTGAAAGGAATGAATGTATGTGAATGTGATATAATAATAAAAAATAATTTATTTCCTTATTGAATTGGCAGGTAGCCCTAGGGATGACCCAAGTTAATTTGCATAAGGCGGCATGACAGCTAAATTATATTTAAATGGTTCAGTTTTATGCTTTATTGTATATGATGCACCAATAATTAATTCGTCGGGGGTAAATTACATTTTTTAAGAAAAAAAATAACAATTTATTTTTGGCAAATTCACTTTTCAATTCTTTTAAAAAATCACAAGTCGAACCTAATAAATTCATTTCTTTAAGTTAAAAATTATAATTTTCTGGTAAATTGATTTTTTTAAATATAAAATAAGAAACAATTTTCATTCATATTCAATTGATCATCAATTCAACGACGATGAATTCTCTTGTCACAGATATATATTATGCTTTGTTTCTCTTTAAATGAGACACTAGTTTGAACTAAGTCAAGTAACTTTGAACATTGTTACCTAGTAAATATGTCACCACTACTACAGTAATAAACTAAAGATTTATTACTCGATCTATATTTTTTTATGAGAATATTCAGGGACGAAGCTAGAGTATTATTGAAGTGGGAAAAAAAAAAATTCCATTGCAAAAAAAAAAAAAATGCGAAAATAAATAATTTATTCTCTATTTTTATTCAAACCAATGCGTAGTGATCATGAATATATAACAACAATTTAGTTTTTTCTATTAGTGGGAAGCAGATAATTATTTGTACCACAACAATTTAAATGGGACCATACGATTGACTGAAAACTCAAATGGCGGCCATATATACTACTATAAGACTTATTAGGTGCATGAACCTAACTTAAAAATGAAAAAATACTAAAAAAAAAAAAAGAACACAGACGAAACGTATCCCAAACGGACCCACTCATAAATATGTAGAGGCATTTGTCCCTATTGAGTCTTTGAAAAAAAAAAGCATATAAAAATCTTATGAAAAATAATATTAAACATATAAATATGTATATATTATTTCTATTTTTTATTGAGTAATGTGTTAATTCTCATATTTAAAAAAAATAGTGTATTTAAAACAAAAATATATTGTTAAATATGAAAATAATAATAAAAAGTTATGTATTATATAAATTTAATTTACTGAGATAAAAGAAATTATATATACTCATTTAGTAGTTTTTCTTAAAATTTGATTGATGTATATATATCATTTATTTATTGTATATATCTTTACATTATTTATTTAATTTTATTGTTTTATAAGTTTGGTCTTATATATAATAATTGTTGAGAATTTTTAAAGGTTAGTAATTTTTAATATTTTTGTTATTATTTGATTAACATATAAAAAATAAGTTAGATAAAATTTAGACACCAACTTATAAGCATTATAAAATTTGGCTTCTTTCTAAAACAACATTTAAGAATAAAATAGAGATGATGGTTCGAATTGTTATTGCAAAAAACTATATGAGAGAAAGAGAGAGAGAGAGATTTTCATTAAGTAATAATTGTTAATTAAAAAATCGGTTATTTTCTATATTTTTTACTTACGTAAAACACTATAATTCCCTTTATTAACGGTGACTTAAGGGTAGAATGGATACATACATTTAAGGGAGATATTTCGATAAAGATATTTAAAATATTTTTTTTAAAGATGTTTGTTATTAACTAAAATTTAATACATATGATTGATTAAACTATATTATTTTTGTTAAAATTAGATCAGACAAAATTGATTTGGTCAAAAAATCGATAAACTAAACCTTGAACCGATTTAAATTAATATTTTTTTTATAGAAAATGATTACAATGACCTTATTATAGAAAATGACTAAAATATTTATTATATATTTTTCTAATTTTAAAAATCTTAAATTCTAACCCTATAACGACACAAAGAAAAGAAAAGGGTTAGAATTTAGGGTTTTTAAAATAGAAAAATATAGGTAACCAACAACATTTTTGAACAATGTGTGAATAATGTGAATTAATAGAGTTAAAAGAGTAAATTAATCTTAAATTTAATTAGTAGTATTAAATTAGGGTGTAGTGTATTTTTATTTGATTGGTAGTTATTCATATTGTTCAAAATAATCATTGTTTATCTACTTTTATAGTTAAATCCGGCCAAATTTTAACAAAATTGGTAGCCCTCTAGACTTT
>NC_029776.3:104174690-104177178 GCF_000817695.3 Arachis duranensis
TTTATTAATTTATTTATTTATTATGTAATTTTATATATACAATATAATTGATATATTATTTAGGTGTAGAATTCACTGTCATATATACCTTAATAATATAAATGAATTTTATAGTTTTTTCTCTTAAAATATCTGTTTTCGTAAGCATAAATAATTTAATCTAGGATTTTTACAAAAAGATACATAGAACATTCTAAAAAATTTGTATTATCTTTTTGTCTAGTAACATTATATGCAAATTAATTCTTCGATAGAGTTTTTTTAGTTTTTAACTTTAACTATTAATATAGTTAAAATAAAACGATATCCGAGATAAACAATCATTCTGCATTCTTTTGAATATATACAAATATAAAGTGATAGCTTGAATATAAATTGAACGCATCTTTTTTCGTTAGTGTTACCTAGATTATTTCTTTATCAATAATAGGTTTATCATTGTAATTATTTTTTAGTGAGAGTACATAAAAAAAAAAAGCACATAGTATATAAGATGTAATAACTCAACAAATATTTTCTAAAGGAGATTTTTCATTCTCTCCAATAATGAGAATAACCTATCTCTCTCTCTTAATCCTTTCTGATTCATCAAACCATCAACATCACAGCTTGAACAGCTTAGGGCATGAGATTTTCTTCATGGTGCGGTGAGCGTGGAGAGCAACCAAGCTGTGAATCAAAAAAAAAAAAGTTGCGAATCCAATTTTGTCATTCTCTTTCTATCCCTAATTTTTCTTTCGAAATTTTATTTCCCCCATTCTTACCTCTTCCTTCAAACTCATCCAATAGAGTTTGATGAGAGGCTATTTCGCAATATTCTTTCTTGGTGAACATAGCTGTTCCGATCAACGAGTTGGAAGGAAGAAGATCTGAATCCCTATTACTCTGTGATTCATTGATTTCTCAAAATGGCAAATATGGCAAACAGATCCTCCCATTGCAGAGGTCGTGGAGCTACATTGGCTTGCTCTCATTGCAACAAGCAAGGCCACACAGAAGATGTATGCTATAAGAAGCATGGGTACTCCTTCCACTTCTACCAATGGCAGCAACATAACACCACCATCAATCACGTGATCACTGAGGGGCATGATGATATACTCAGTGACAAACAATTCCAGCTCAATTGTCTCCAAGAGAACATTGGAATATCAAGATCTGGATTCACTCCAGAGCAAAGATTTGCCTTGTTAGAGTTGATCAAAGACAAAAGTGTGCAGCAACAACCTCATAATGCAAATCAAATTTTGACTAATTCCATTCACACTTCCACTCCAGGTAAAACCATTGCATTACATTTTAATGCGAGAATTATGAGCATTATCACTCCAAAATCTGCAGTATGGATCATTGATTCCGGTGCAACAGATCATGTGACTTTTGACTTAAAAGATTTTGCAAGTTTTCAAAATATTGATCCAATCAATGTGATATTGCCAAATGGAACCAAAACTGTTAGCACCATCATTGGCACAATCACATTTTCTAAATAATTTTTTCTCAAAAATGTTTTATACATTCCTTTCTTTTATTTTAAACTGATCTCTTTGTCAAAGTTAACCTCAAACTTACATTGTCAACTGTTAATCAATGATAGGTGTTGTGAGATACAAGATCAATCCACATTAAAGATGATTGGCATTGTTGAGTGTATAGAAGGGTTATATACAATGAGTAGAGAACCAGAATTCTCTCATTTTCCCCCTCTTCCAACAAAGCAAGCTTCATTGGCGGTAACTACTACTACTACTACTCATCCCACCACACCTTCACACAGTGAGCACAACAACATTTGGCATCTTAGATTAGGACACATACCCATGCATAAATTGATTTTTCTGAAGAAGTATTATCCTTTTATAGATAGTATTGCTTCAAATTTTCCTTGTGATTCATGTCATTTTGCAAAACAAAAGAAATTATCTTTTAATCTTAGTACAACTGAAATAAAAATTGTTTTGACTTAATTCATATGGATATCTAGGGTCCTATTTCTGTCCCTTCCAATGAAGGACATAGGTATTTTTTGACTGTGGTGGATGGTAAGAGCAAATTCACTTGGATTTTTTTTATGAAAACCAAATCTGAAGCATCACAATTGGTTATTAATTTTGTGAATTTTGTCAGAGTACAATTTGAAAAACAAGTTAAGTGTATAAGGACCGACAATAGGCCAGAATTTACTCTAAAATCCTTTTTTGCATCAACTGGAATTTTACACCAAACTTCTTGTGTAGAAACACCAGAGCAAAACGGGATTGTAGAGAGAAAACACCAGCATATTTTAGGTGTTGCTAGAGCACTGCTATTTCAATCAGGAATTCCACATTGTTTTTGGCAATACGCAGTTGCTCACGCCATTCACCTAATTAATAGGCTGCCCAGCACTAACCTGAATAATGCTAGTCCTTATAAGCTTTTGTATGGCAACTTACCTGACCTTTCATATTTAAGAGTATTTGGTTCTCTTGCATATGCCTCCACATTA